>NC_063197.1:23668604-23968604 GCF_017589495.1 Alosa alosa | reverse complement strand
TGTACGAAATGATGTGTGCATAACAGTTGGCTAGTGTTAGTGTTCTGGCCTCCCTGCAGAACCCCCTCACTGATTCTTTTTGTTTTTCATCTATAGCCCGAAGAAAAGAGTAAGTTTGATGGCATATTTGAAAGCCTCGCGCCAGTAAATGGACTCCTTTCTGGAGAGAAAGTAAAGCCTGTTCTTATGAACTCAAAACTACCTCTGGACGTGCTGGGAAAGGTACAGAATTATACTTTAGAGCATTGTATGCTGATATATTTGATATGTTTTGTGATATAATGTTATCATTCCAGACAATGAAAAATATATGTTACTAAAAAACATATGTCATCTTATTATTAATCAAGGTTTGGGACCTAAGTGACATTGATAAAGATGGACACCTGGACAGAGAGGAATTTGCAGTGGTAAGATTTACAAATATGCAGCATATTCAACATTTGACTTACAGTGATCAACTTTTCTTGACATGTCCACCTTCAAGCCATAATGACATTGCTATCATCTCTAGAAGCCATTCCTGAATGACTGAATGACTAAATCAGGGGTGTCAAACTCATATTAGGCAGCGGGCCGGATTTGTTGAAATGAGACATATACTGCTCTGTCTTTCTTGAAATACCCTACCTTCCATGTCAGTTTTTCTGTTTTTTATAGATATATAGTATATGGCTATGCCAACTTCATGTAATATTTTTCCTTTTCTGCATCATGCTAGGTTTATTTAATTGATCATATCATACAGATATAGCTTATTACACATAGTCCATGACAACTGGCTGTGTATATCTACTTTATTCCTTTCCAACCCAAAACATATGGGGGGGTCGTATGTGGCCCCTGAGCCTTATGTTTAACACCCCTGGTGTAAATAATAAAATGTTTTCATGAATAAGACGTCCTTGTGTAAGTGTCTTGTGTTCTCTGTTTGGTAGGCCATGCACCTAGTGTACCGAGCCCTTGAGAAGGAGCCTGTGCCCTCGGTCCTGCCCTCCACCCTCATCCCCCCCTCTAAGAGGAAGAAGTCGGTCAGCTCTCTGCCCGGAACCGTACCCGGGCTACCCGCCAGCCCCCCACCGCCCAAAGACAGCCTGCGATCCACGCCCTCCCACGGAAGCATGAACTCACTCAACAGTGCGGGCAGCCTCTCCCCCAAGCACTCTCTCAAGTCCTCACAGGTACTCTAGAGCATGTTTGCAACAGGCAACTCATTGGTTTGCCCTGTTTTTTATGTAATTTGTGAAATTTTGTCAAATTTGAAGATCAGATCATGTAGTAAATACTCAATGCTGGAATGTGGTATTGTTTTTCTCTGTATCTCTGGATTATTCCACCAAACTCATATCTCATCCTCTGTTGTGGTTGTAAGGTGTCCATCTATCTTCCTTAAAGGGACACCAGGCAAGCTTGATGCTTTTTCTCTACGAAACTCCCCCTTGCTCGGTCTGAAGCTCTTTTCCTTTTCTTTGCATCTTCCGTCAAGGGTTTTCGCTGCTTCTTCACTTGCTCTGCCATTATACACACGTTTGCAACAATCGCTAGAGTTTCGTTAGCCTGCCTCAGTGCTGTATGCAGGATGTAAACTGATCCTGCTTCGGTCGGCGGGTAGGATACACCGAACTTGCAAGTGGGATATTCTTCTTACAGGCAGTAGGGGCGGGCAAGAGAGTCTTTATTCTTCATTGTAATGAGTCATTTAACCATATACCAACTTACGAAGATGATTAATTAACACGAAAACGTTGCCTGGTGTCCCTGCCTAGTTGCCTAGTGCACGTTTTCTGATTGTGCAATGTTGTTGTTGCAAACAGCACTCATTGAACTGGGTGGTCCCGACCACAGACAGAGGCCGCTACGACGACATCTTCCTGAAAACTGACGGTGACCTTGACGGGTTTGTGAGTGGCCTGGAGGTCAAAGACATCTTCATGCAGTCAGGACTCCCTCAGAACATTCTGGCACATATATGGTGAGACTGCATTTTCATAAGAGATAATGGGCTGCTATATAGGTGGTGATATAATTTTTACTTCTATTTCAAGTTTACTATCAGGTTATAGAGTAAATGTTTGTAGGTTATTGTTAAGGTCAAGTGTAGTATCACAATAAACTGGAAAATGTGCGTGGAAAACTAATGTTTCTTAATTCATCTGCCATTAAAATGGCCTCTGTACATTTAGTAACACAGCTAGCCATCTGTGATAGGCTTGGATTAACTCATGTTTATGGTTTGTGCATGTGGAAGAATTACAGCCAGTCAGTGTCCTCTCACAAATGACTCCTTCAACATGTTCAGTAAGCCCAATAACTAACCCACACCAGGTAGTTAGAGAAGTGAGTGATGTTGAGAGATGTTCACCCATGAACACTCACTGAATACCACAGGCTTGATGTGGGAGGGCTCCTTGTTAAATCCCTTTCTGTTTCACGACCCTTTTGTATACTTGTTCTGAGTATACACTAGAATGGGAGCAGGCTGTAATCAATCTTTTTTTGGTAACACTTTATTTTAATGTGTCGCTGTTACAGTGTACTTACCTAATTAGGTACAGTGGTACAACCTGTGTAACAACATGGACTATCAGGTACTATCATTGTACTTGCATTATGTATTTGTGGGTACCTACATATAGTTGTTACATTGTAATACTGAGTGGTTTTACAAAACTTTGCCAATTTGCCTAAATTTTCATCAGAGGCAAAGAGCTGACCTGAGACCTGCTGGATGGGGTAAATCGGGTCATGATAGATTTGATATACAAAGCATGCTTAGCTTCAGTCAAGGCCTCATTGTCTTCAGTGTACATGTAACAGCTGTGCTGACTACAACCTTGTTACTCTTTGATACAGTGGAATAAACTGGAACAGGTCTTGTCTTGGAACAGGTCTACTAATTCACATGTACTCTGTGGTGTAACGGCAGACACATTTCAACACATCAATTACAGGATGCATAACATCATTGACAGGATGTATATATGTAGATGTAAGTACTTAACTGGTACACTTTATTTTAATGGGTTTATTCCACTGTATCAAAAGAGTAATAAATGTGTACCAACACAGTTGATACATGTACTACAGTATGTAGGGTAATGGCAGACATGTTCCAAGACACCAATGACACAACATACATGTAATATGTAATTGTAAGTACTTAACTGGTACACTTCATTTTATTGGGTTTATGCCACTGTATCAAAGAGCAATAAGTGTGTACCAACACAGTTGATATATGTACTACATGTATGTAGTGAATTAGTAGACCTGTTCCAAGACATCGAAGACATAACATACATGTCATATGTACATGTAAGTAATTAACTGGTACACTTAATAGGTTTATTCCACTGTATCAAAGAGTAACAAGGTTGTAGCAGCACAGCTGTTACATGTACTGAAGACAATGAGGCCTTGACTGGAGCTAAGAATGCTTTGTATATCAAATCTATCATGACCAGATTTACCCCATCCAGCAGGTCTCCGGTCAGCTCTTTGCCTCTGATGAAAATTTAGGCAAATTGGCAAAGTTTTGTAAAAGCACTCAGTATTACAATGTAACAACTATATGTAGGTACCCACAAATACATAATGCAAGTACAATGATAGTACCTGATAGTACATGTTGTTACACAGGTTGTACCACTGTACCTAATTAGGTAGGTACACTGTAACAGCGACACATTAAAATAAAGTGTTACCCTTTTTTTCAAAGTGCTAAAGTAACAGAAAACCAGAAAAAAACTGCACTTTGCAGAAACTGATTTCAGTGTAGTTCCTTCTTCTGTGCGCTTGTTTACTTGACTCGTCCAGCATTCAGGATTGCTCTTTTGAGAAGAACAAACACATTTCTGTGGCCACCACCATGGCTCAATTAGCGAACTTGGAAACATGAGAACAGCAGGTTACTTGAAGTCTGTGTTTCTGTCCACAGGGCTTTAGCAGACACTCGGCAGATGGGGAAGTTGACCCGCGAGCAGTTTGCCTTGGCCATGCACTTCATCCAACAGAAAGTCAGTAAGGGCGTTGACCCTCCTCAAGCTCTCAGCGCTGAGATGATTCCACCGTCGGAGCGAGGCACTCCTGTACCGGTGTGTGCCATAGAACCAGGCAGCTCTGTTAAGCTTTTTGACGGTTCAAATCTGAATCAGGTGAACAGCTGGGCATTGTGTAGCTTTTGAAAAGGAAGTAAATGTTTTGTTTGTTTTAGTTTCTTGTTGTAAATAGCAGACTGGGCTCACCTGTCCTTCCAGCCATTTCACTTCCCAGAAAGACCTTCTGTGCTTATTTTATGTTCTCTTTTCTGCAAAATGCCATCTCTCCATTTCCCTGCAGAGTCTTTCTGGATACATGACACCGGTGGGATCTGAAATGGCTGCCCTGTCAGAGATGCGGCGTGTAAGTCAATTAATCTTGTTTGTGTGGGCTGTCACTTTGTTGATGTCATCAGCTAGACCCACCTTTTTTTTCTTTCATTTTTTACCATATTGCCTAATGTGATAAGATTTATTTTAAGGTTATCATTTTAAAATGCATTTGCCTCTTTTGTAGTCTGCTGATAAATATTTTGAAGTAAGCTCACTTTCAGCCATGGAATATGGAATGTGTTCACTGTTTTGAAATTCCACTCATCTTTCATCTGAGTGTTAGGCCAGTGAGATCTAAACAGCGCGAGTGGAACGCAATCTTAAGAGAAACCCTCTCTCTTCTCTATTTTAATTTTACTGCTGCTGATGCGCTGGGTTGTGTCACTGTTATCAGGCAATAATGTTCAAGTTATGGGTATGTAAATGACAACTGAAAACAAACCAACCAACCAACAAATGCTTTTTGTGGCTCATTAGCTGAGGCCCCCTTGTTGTTTTTTTTCTGAAAAGCATTTGTGCCAAAAGCCAGAGTGGGCACTCTGTGACCCTTGGCTGTGTGCTCTCCTGCCCTCCCGGTGTATGGTGTAGTGGGGGATGAAGACTGCAGCCCTGTGTGCACTGTGTGCATCTCCCTCCTCCTGTGTGCTGCTGGCACCCGTGTGTGTTACCCCCACCCACCCCTTCTCTATTTTTTGTCTATTTTTTCTCTCTCCTTTTTTGGGTGGTGTATGTCCTGGGTCCTGGTGTTGGGCGGTGCTGCTCCTGTCTCTGGTCTCAGTGTCTTCCTCGTCCTCCTCATCCTCATCCTCATCCTCTTTCTCTTCCTCTTTCTCTTCCCATTCACAGGACAGCTCCAGCTCGGTAGGGTCAGGTGAATTCACAGGCATCAAAGAGCTGGACGATATCAGTCAGGAGATTGCCCAACTACAAAGGTACGTCTTTCACTTTCACACTTTCATTTGTAAACACAGCAGGTTTGGTTTCAGAGTATTATTTAATATACACCACTATTTTGTGGTGATGCCATGTCCTTTTGTAAAATTTCTACCTTGGACACTTGGCAATTTTACCATGTAAGGATATGGTTGTAACAGACTTACTTTATATATATTTTCAGAACATAAATACATTGCACTCACTTACATGAAATTAGTGCATGCATAGCACAATTTTGTTTTTAAGGTTTTTTGTTTATTTTCAAGTTATTGATGACATAAACACATTTCTTTTTTGTCTCTGCTTCATACACACTACTCTTATTTTCACACACTAGAGGGCACTCAAGTTTCAATTGTATAGTTCCCTCTGTTTTCCTGATGTGCAGAGATTGACCAGAAAATACTTTTCCGCCCATGTCACATGCAGTATCAGATGTAAAGACTAGTATATAATATGTATATTCACTTATATTGTTATTTTGATATGAGCATATGAGGTCACCCATTTTCAGAAAACAGAAGCGTATCCATTCTTATGTGTTCAGATGCCTCCTCCTGTTGCTGTCTCTGTGTGTGTTTTTGTTTTGAGTTTGCTTATTTTGGCCCAAAGTGAGTGTGCTCCTTTCAAAACAGTTGCCTTGTAGAGTGCTGGTGATAAAATGCACACCTCCAAGGATAGCTAGGATGCAATTCATGAAAATTGGGCACTTCTGGAAAAGTTTTAGATTTTTGGCAGGGTGTTAGGTATAGGCTTAAGGTTTTCAAAAATCCATGGATACAAGTTGAGTGGCCCCCCTAGTCGCAGTTATCCATAAAATCCAAAATGGCCCCCGCCGAAAAGAGAAAAGGTTATAGCTCAGCTTCCTTTAGTCTTAAATTGTTGTATAAGGTATTTTCTCTACTTTGTTTGATACAAGTAATCCAATTTTTATATGTTCTGCTTATTTTAAGTCCATTTCCATGTAGTATTATTGCCATATTTAGCTCATAAACTGTCAATATCTGAAAAAGTCACATTGAAATACTCAGGTCCCTAGACCCATATTTTTACCTCTAAGGTATGCTTTTCTTTGTTGATTGGACAGGTCACTATCACTATAGTGTCAAAAATCACATGTTGTGGGGGGGGCGCTGTGGCACAACAGGCTACAGCGCTCATACCATATACGGGTCCAAGTGCACACAGGGACCCAGGTTCGAATCCGACCTGCGGTCATGTCCCGGTCCCACCCCATCTCTCTCCTCCACTTCCTGTCTCACTCTTCACTGTCCTATACAAATAAAGGCAATAAGCCCAAAAAATATACTTAAAAAAAGGACCATTGTTGAGGCCTTAAATAAGCACAATTTCAGAACTATGCCACAGTGAAAAGTTATATTAGGCTTTTCACTATGTTAAGGATCAATATTACATTTTAGTCAAATAACACAAAAAAAATACACTGCACTCTTTAAATACTTAAACATCATGTATTATTCAAAGAATTTTGGTTTCACTCTTCATTATTACAGCCTCCCTCACACAATGTGGTACAGCAAAGTCCAGCTCAGTGGCACTTACAGTTGCCCATACAGGCAACCACACAGCCACAGTTGAGGAGGAGTGAGCATCCCTTGCTGGCATCTTCCAGAACTGTCCAATATGGCACCCAGACTTTGGTTCTGTCATTCCATTCCCAACCCCACTCACTGGGGTCTGGAATCTCTGGAGTTTTGGAGAGGGACTAACCTGACTCCGCCAGATGGATTGCTTCATATTTGCTCTGCATATCCATCTGGGAACTTTCCGTTGGAGAACATTTGGAAAAGGGGCGAAAATACTGGTTAGCTGATTGGATAAAGCATCTGTCTATCACCACCTATGTTGGTCGGTCCAAATCAACCAATCAGATAAACGAAGCATTCTTCTAATGCCATCTTTTAACATACAAGTTAGATAAGTAGCTAACGTTAACATTTTTAAACTTACTATTTGTATGTGACATGAACCTCATCAACGACAATCCCCCACCAAGTTTTCATGGTAGGCTACACGTCTGAAGAAAGCATATTCCTTCTCGTTAAGTAACTAAGATTCAGTGCTACCAAACACTAACTTGAATTGGCCGTGGAGGATGTCTGTGTCCTTCATTCCTCCCAGCTACATTGCAGAGACTCCTAGCTTCCCCAGGAATACTAAAATATATTCGGATAAAACTTCAGCTCATCTCATCAGTGGAAGTCGCCATGTTGTTTAGATTGAACGCTAGCTTCTCGTTGCGTAACGCCTAAACCCGCCTAAAAACCAACGCTGATTGGACGTTCGTTGGGCGAACTGCTCCAAATTTTCTTTATCGGAGAGATGCCAGACTGATCTGCGAGTGAAAATCTGAAATTCGCAAGATCAGGATGGTCTCACGAGGCTAGAGTGGGACTGCTTCCAGACAAAAGCTGCAGCGTGCAGGGCACACTTTCCATGCTGGAATAAGGCATGATGGGTCAGGGGGAATTGAATCCAGGGAAGAACAGTTCAAAATTGGATTCCTTGTATCAAACAAAGTAGAGAAAATACATTATACAACAATTTAAGACTAAAGGAAGCTGAGATATAACCTTTTCTCTTTTCGGCGGGGGCCATTTTGGATTTTATGGATAACTGCCACTAGGTGGGCCACCCCAACTTGTATCCATGGATTTTTTAAAACCTTAGGCCTATACCTAACACCCTGCCAAAAATCAAAAACGTATCCAGAAGTGCCCAATCTTCATGATTTTTCACATATTCCTTCCCAGCTAGGAAGAGACAGGGAACAGAAGAGATTTTGGTGGTGGATGAGGTTTTTGTTGGTGGTCTCCTTTTGTTGGTTTTTCTCCTCAAGCCCCCCTCTCTCTCTCCGTCTCCCCCATCTGACCTCTGCGGTCCTCTGTGGCGCTCCTTGATCGTGTGTATTTTATCAATATTTTGTCTTCACCACTTACTCCTCATGCTGCATCAGCACACTTGCTTTTACACACTGGGAGACGCTCAGGTAATCCCTTTACTATGGACGTCACACTTTTCTGTTTGGCTTCTGTTTTCATTCTGTTTCTGTCTCTTCTTTTTGGTTTGGTTTGGTTTGGTTTTGTGTGTGGAGGAGGCAAGAATGGGAGACTATGATTGTGCAAGTGTTGGAAGCAGAATGAATTGCTCTTGCTGCCTTTATTTTTCTCAGAGAGAAGTACACTCTGGAGCAGGAGATCAGGGAGACAGAGGAGGCCATCAGGCATAAGACCACTGAGGTTCAGGTGAGAACACTGCATTCCTTCTACACACAAAACAGGCCTAGACTGTTACCTGAGTTATGTAGTTCTTAGGCGGGGATCACATCAGCCAGCGGCAAGTGGCAGCGGCAAGTGGCAGCGGCAAGCGTAACGCAACGCTCAGACCATAATAAGTTTTATCTCGTTCCTAAGCGACACAAACGGTTTGTCAATTGAATACGCTCGCGTTACGCTTTGAAAGTTGAACCTAGTTCAACGCTCAGCTTGTTCAATGCTAGCGTTACGCTAGCGTTGCCACCGTTCCGCTGCTGAACCATAGAGAAAAATAGGAACCTGCCGCTTGCCGCTGGCCAATATGATCCCCACCTTATAGTAATTGTGATTGATGATTACAGCGATTGTTTATGATTTAGTGATCAGAGACCAGAATTTAGTGATCAGAGACCAGAATTTTGGAGAATGTTGGAACTAGAGTGTTGAAGAATACTTTTAAGTACTTTTGTTTGTATTGATTGAAGTTGCCCATGAGTGTGTTTGCATTACATATGTGTGTGTGTGTGTGTGTGTGTGTGTGTGTGTGTGTGTGTGTGTGTGTGTGTGTGTGTGTGTGTGTGTATGTGTATGTGTCCCAGGAGATGCAGAACGACCTGGACCGCGAGACGTGCAGCCTGCAGGAGCTGGAGGCCCAGAAGCAGGACGCTCAGGACCGTCTGGAGGAGATGGACCAGCAGAAGGCCAAGCTGGAAGACATGCTCAATGACGTGCGACAGAAGTGCCAGGAGGAGTCTCAGATGGTGAGGCTGGCAGCTTGGCGTAATGGCTGCCGTTACCTTAACGTGTCCAACACTGTGATGTTTCTAGTTGGTTTTCAAGCTTTGGATGACTAACAAAAAAACTTTAGGATTGATTTGATTCACTTAGTAATGAAATGATTATGTAGCATGTGCATCTGTGTATTTATGAGCGCATCTAATATCCAGGATGCTAACTTAATATCCCAACTGTGTTATCAATAAAGACCTTAAACGTCAAGAGGCTAATTCTGACCCAGGTCCTATTTTATTGTTAATCTCCACCTCGTTCGCTTCTCCTCTGTGTTCTCCTTTCAATTCTTTCTTTACAACTCTATTCTCTTCCTCTCTCTCATCTCTCTGACATCCGTGCCTCTGCTCTGCTGTGTCTCCATCATCTCCCCCTATGGGGCGGTAGATCTCCTCTCTGCAGACTCAGATCCACTCCCAGGAGTCGGACCTGCAGAGTCAGGAGGAGGAGCTGGACCGGGCCAAAGCGGAGCTGGGCCGTCTGCAGCAGGAGGAGAGCCAGCTGGAGCAGAGCCTCCAGGCCGGCAAGCTGCAGCTGGAGACCATAATCAAGTCCCTCAAGGCCACGCAGGACGAGATCAACCAGGTGAGCTGCACCCAGGAGCAGAACCCTGCCGTGCTTGACCCTAAACGATCGATCTCTGGCGGAAGACTAGCATTCGTGCTGGTTAAGTGTAACAATTGAGATTTGCTTTGCATTATGAATCTCTCATCGACCTGTCCGTTATGAATGGTTGAGGAGAGATCACTATAATTAATTGAATGGTCCCAATAGGGGGCGCCATAACAGCATGCAGTATTATCCCTTCTGATCAAGTTTGGTTAAGTACACTGATGCATGCTTTACTTGGTTATCACTTTTCTGGAAGTGTGTGTTCACACATTGACCGCATAAGCTGACATACCTGCTCCCTCAAACCATTATGGTAAACACAACATATGTGGTGAAAGGCTTTTCATTTTTTTGTGGAAATGCTCATGCAGCTGAAGGCAAAATTAAGTTCTGTTTGTTTGTATTCAAGAGCACAATAAGCACAATGCTCTCTTGTTTAGTATGTTTATTATGCCCTGACCTGGCTGTGGGAAATTCATAATGCTAAATCAGTCAATGGTGAATTAGACAGAACTTATCCTTGTCAGTGATTTTTAATGTGGTTGCCCATTTAATGTGTATTACACATTTAGCCAAATTCCTCTCTTATGCAGTCTTTGTGTACAAAAACTGTACATGAGCTGCACTGTGCAACTGAAGGTGTGCCGGAGTGAAAATATCACCTTTAAGTGATAGATACTGTAGATAGATAGATAGATAGATAGATAGATACTTTATTGATCCCCAAGGGGAAATTCAAGTTCTCAGTAGCATACTGAAATCACACGCAACATGCACTTACAGCAGAAAAAAGTGAAGTGAATACAATTAGTGTGCAATTTTATGCAAATATGAAGCATTTGGATGGTCAGAATTCACATTGAAAAGCTGTAAATCCAGCTGATAAGGTGTCAGTCAGGACCAGAAAATGGGACATGGCCTCTATTACAACCTGCACCTTCATGCATGAGCAATTTGGTAATTTTCTCTGTCATATTGACCTTCACAGATGTTGAAGAGGATGCTATTGCTATTTATTGGAACTGGACACCCACTATTACAGTTTTGAAACATTGTGTTTTTCTTATCTGTCTTTTACTCATCATTATCAGCATGCTGAAGGCAGATAGTGTGTTATTATGAGACTGCATTCGCCTATCAAACTTTCTCACGTTCGAGTGTTCCACACCCTTCCTGTTCCTTGGGTGGGTACCCACTGTCAGTTTCTGAATTAGACCATCAGAAAATGTGCTTCTGCACTGCATGCACGCTTTTTTGCACAAGTGAGAGACGTTTTTTGAACCAAGCAGAACCCAACTCACACATGCACACACGCCCTTTGCAAGATGACTATGCACTCTCTTAAGTGAGATGGAATACCTAGTGGAAGGCTGGCTGTGGCTTCATCATGAAACGGGTCCTCAGCAGACCCACACCTTGGAACTTTCACCTGTTTTCTATGACAGCCGTCTCATATGATTCTAACACAGGAAGACCCGTGAAGTGTGAAGGGGTTTGACAGCCTGTTACCTGTCACACTGTAGTGCTTTCACACAGTCAGTCCTAGTTTCAAGTCATTTGACCCTTTCATACAAAAAAACTCTCTTTAGATTTGAAAGTAAAGAGATCCAGCAATGGTTTGAGGTTGATGTTTGTGGAGCATTGAGCCCTGTAGAACTCTGTTATGATATGGCACACTTGATCATTAAGGTCAAACGGGCAGACGGCTTTGCTGTGAAGTAATTTCATCAGCCTTCACTCACTTGGGGGTAGTGCTGAAAAAGCCTCTTGTATCACCTGAGAAGCCATTCTATTTGATACATTTAAGGAGAGAAGCTGAACTCTTGATGATCTTTTAGAGGTTTTGCTAGTTGTAATAGTAAATTATGAATACATAGATATGACCGTAGTAAACACATATTATGCATTTTCTTTCCAGTCTTTTCTTTATTTTTTTTTAAGTATTTTTCATTTTCGAAAGATGTGTCCTTTTAAATTCAGTGTAGATAATAGGAGTTTGATGTTTGTTTGTTTGTATTTATTTAAAAGGGACAGTGTATAGTAATGAATATGCTCATTAGCAAAAGACATGTATATGCATCATGTTTCATATGTATTCAACAACAACTTTGCGGCATTGCAAAAAACTGTTGCAGTCATGACTTGCGGGTTTCAGGCAGACTTAAGACTCCTGTCTGCTAAGGAAGGTCATTGCTAATTCAACCTGGGCGGCTCCGGATTGATGTAGACTGTGTTATATGCAACTTTTGTTGTTTAGGCTCGCAGCAAGCTCTCCCAGATACAAGACAATCAACAGGAGATGACCAAGAGCATCGAGCAGTACAACAGCACCCTGAACGGCACCCACGGAGGTAGCATGACCAACCTGGCAGACATGAGCGAAGGCTTCCCCGAGAAGGAGAACGGTGGCTTCGGTGCCATGGTAAGTTGAATCTCCTTGTGACCTTGAACAGGGTAGTTCAGGGTTGTGCAGGATGCTACTTGGCCCTGGGGTGACCTCTGTGCTTGCTGCACATTGCATCCGCAGAATAGCGGGTGGAGGAAGGACAAGAGGGCACTGAAAGCGAAGCATAGCAGTGTGATGCCAAGAATAAGCATCACGCCTGTCATCACGCCTGACTTGTTTTCATGTTTATATGCTGTGAACTCACAACTTATTACATGACGTATGCTACCATTGATTCTAATTTCTAAAGCTCAATGTTGGCTCTGTTCTGTATCTTTGTGCAAGTCTTGTGCATTATCTTTTGAGTTTATCTAAACACAACAAAGATTAGGAACGCGGATGTGGAGAGATTGGATTTGGTTGCATATGTTTGCTGACTGTTTTGGACAAGATTCACATGGTTAGAATGAAAATGTCAAAACCAAAAGTTGTGGGTATATGCGTATACTAATGAACTCCAGAAGTTGTGAACACATTGCATGTCATGTCCTGAGCCTCTTGTGAAAATACCATGAAATTCACCTGTGAGGTAAATTGGTCCCAGCTGCTGAGATTGCTGCATAAAGTGAGAAGATTATCAGGATATTTATGTAAAACATTTTCCAGTGCAGGTATTATTTCCTTCATTTAATTTGCTCCATTTTTAAGGGGCTCTTGGTCACCCTTGCAGGCAATTACTATGGGGATTTTGATCTTTCCGTTCTCTTCCTGCCTATCTTGTACAACTAACACATAACGTGCGGTTCATTAGGCTCATTGGGACTGAGGCAGGGTTACTTAATCTGCTTGTGCTTTTATTATTTCAGTCTTTATTACCGGTGCATTTCCAGAGGATTCCACGCTCCAGTCGTTCGTGCACTTGGTTCATTTCACGGCAGAGTTGTGTCATGGCAGGGAGCTGGGATTAGGGTCAGGGTTCTTATTGAAATGAGAGCGCCGCTTTAATGAAACGCAACACGCCACGTTTTCATGGCGAGTAGCGAGGGCTGCCTGGCATGTTGAAGCCACGTTCAGGGCTTGGACTAGGATGGTGTGTGTGTGTTTGGGGGGGGGGTTTAGACACCCGACACCCATAGAGATCGGCGGAGACTGTTTCTTATTGAGCGGCCTTTTCATTTGGACCAGCTGAGTCTAATGGGCCCACTCAGACTGAGAACTGCAAATTGCAGGAGAATGAAAATTGCCTGCACGTTATTAAACTGAAATCTAACCCGAGGGGCTCGCTGGTTGGTGTTCTGATTCAGACGGACATTCCTGCCACAGTTTCCTCAGACTTGCGCCGCTCTACATCAACTGAAGTGGCCCATTATTGGAATAATTTCCCACCAAAATATTTTTGTTTTTGAACGTAGACGTTGTTTGTCAGCTGGAGGTATTTTTGGCAGACTGAATGAACAGTTCGGAATGAAGCTGAAACTGTTTCTGGTAATGCATTCCTGGAAGGCAAATTGTATCAGATGAATGTAAATAAACTGGGTTTTCAGCCCAGACTTAACAAATGGCCTTGCCTCGTTTTTGTAGGAGGACCCTTTCAAGGTGAAGACATCTGTGTTCAATAGCAACCCCCAGGAGATGCACACAGACCCCTTCCACTCAGAGGACCCCTTCAAAACAGATCCTTTCAAAGGTGCTGCGCTCTCCGATCTCTATTCCTCCCTCTCTCTTCCTCTTCCCATTCTGTCTCTCCCTCCGCTAAATTTCCCTTGTGCCTCTTCATCTTTCTCCTTGTATCTGCAAAAATCATAAGAGGCATCCAGGGACGTGACTGTCTGTGTGTTTGTAGACCTCAGCCTTACTGACTGCTGTCCTGTGTGTGTTTGTTTGAGCCCCCCCCCCCTTCCCATACTTGCATGAGTTGACTTGGATTCTATAACCACTTGGCAACAGGCCCCTTCAATACAAAATGTAGAGATATGAATATCTATTTCCCCCAAATGGTTTTGGTTCTCTTGGAATTCGGCTTTCCCTTTGTCCTCTGGCATGGCTACTGATACCTACTCTCCCATGCTTTTTCTGGCCGCCCTCTCATAGGAGACCCTTTCCAGAATGATCCCTTTGCAAAGCAGCCACCCACCACCACAGGTATTTATGCACAATTATTCAGAAATATCTCTTGCTCAGCCCGAGGTGGAATGCAGTTTTCCGCTTCTTCAGCATGAGTGCGCTTTCCTCTGACATGCACTGCAGATGACCTGATGCTGCAAGGTTCAGTAACATTGTCCATCAACTTCCCTCTTTGTAATATTGGAGATTTCGGTTCCCCAAACTGTATAATATGAGTATAAATAACTGATAATCAACATTAGAAAACAAAAAAAAAACACATAAGCAAAGTGGATAATTCCATGTCGAGGTGATGTCATTGATATGTTGAACATGCTATCCCTTTTGAAGTAGAAATACCATGGGCCTTTATGTGAGGTTTGTTGATAAATGGTCACATGAGTCATTTGCATTTGTTTGATCTCTTGTTTAGAATTGTGATATCATTCTCTATGAAAGAGAAATCAAATAAAACACTAAAATCTAAAAAAAAAAAAAAACAACTAAAAACTAAAATGTCATCTCTTTCCACTTAGATCCTTTTGGAGGAGACCCTTTCAAAGAGAGTGATCCCTTCAAGACTACATCGGAGGACTTCTTTAAGAAGCCAGCTAAGGTGGATCCTTTTGGTGCCTCTGATCCTTTCAGCAAAAGTGCCACGCTTCCAACAAAGGTACTAATGAACTTTGTACTCTGTGCCCCTTGTTGTGGTGCAGTATTGCAGTTGTTGACATGTTTGTGATTGCTGAACTGTATAGACCCTTTCATCAATAAAAACAAAAACAATGCTTGAACGTTCTATTTGGGCCCCAATCTACTTCCTCTGCATTAAGATAACATATGGAATGTTAAAAAGGAAGTCTTGTGGGGCCAACTATGATGCTGATAATGGAACTCTCTTGAAAGGGTCCATATTTCTGTGTTATGACCGTTTGACTGTGTTTGCCTTTGTCAGCAGGCATGCCACTTCACAAGCAATGACCCCTTCACCTCTACCAGTCCCAAATTAAAAGGCCCAGGTACAGTTTTGTTTGCTTTCACACTGGGCATGTTCAGTGGTTGCTCAGCATATAATTGTATCCTGGTCTGCCTCAAGGAAGTTTTCATGGTTCTCATTCAGTGTCAGTCAAGCTTGTCAAATTAATGGTAGTGCCCATTTTCACTTACTCTGTGCCCTGTTTCACTTGCTCTGTGGACCACTCCTGTGATGGATACCACTAATTACAGTGTAGATTATCTGAAATAAAAGGTTATGTTAAAAAATGTTAGTGTATAAGAGGAAATTCTCTTTTAATTGTGAGTTGTCTGCATGCCTCAGGAGTGCCTCTCCTTTGAAGGAAATCAGTAGGCATGCAATTTTGACAGTTGATCATTTCCTGTTCTTACCTTTCAAACTTTCAAACCAAGCTATTATTGCCAGAGGCATTAGTTTTCTATTGTATTAGAGATTAGACCCAAAAGGCTGCATTACATAGCACCGCTTTCAGATCACAGATGACGTGTTCTTCTGGCTTCTGCATGTGGTGCTGCTACTTTCAGTTAAGCTGCTGCTAACAACTGCCACCCACACTTGTCAGTTTTCTTTCATCTTCAGTATGATTGATGAACCAGTAGTAATGTGATTGTTCTGTATTCAGTATAATTGGTGCTGTAATTGTAAAACTGGTGTAGTTAATGATAAAGAAGATGACCAGATATCGCAGAAATTAGATTAGATTAGATTCAACTTTATTGTCATTGTGCAGAGTACAATACAAAGACAACAAAATGCAGTTTTGCGTCTAACCAGAAGTGCAAAAAAATCAGAAAAGTGCAATGTGATATACAACGTATAGGCAGGTGGTGCATAGACAGGACAATAAATATAGTGCAGTGTAGACAGTAGTATACAGTTGATTTACAGAAGGTGGTTTAGAGTAGTATAAATTAAATATAAATATGTGCAGTGTATTGGCAGTTACCTTAAGAGCAGAATAAATATGCCCCATGTAATATGAACAATGTATGAACAACATGTACAGATATGTGCAATGTAGTAGCAGTAACGTTATAATAGTAGTAATAATAATATAGATATATGCAGTGTATTAACAGAATATAAAATAAGAAAACAGAAAAATGTGGATATTCAGTATGAAAAATAAAGACAGGTATGTACAGAATGTACAGCTATGTGCAGTGTGGTAACAGTACCAATGTAGTGCAGAAACAGTAACATTATAAGAGTAGTAAGAATAAGTGTATGTGCAGGATGAATAGTATGAAGAGTAGTAGAAAATGGCTATATGTAAGTGTACATAAATAGATAGAACACTATGGATGGGATAGGGTAGTGCAAATGTCCCGGGGGGGGGGGGCCGCCTCCTTGTTGTCCCTGTCAAGGTTGGCAAGTCATGGACACCTTAACAGGCACAGGCAAGGAGGCATCGGGCAGGAGTTGGTGGGGGGCTTAGATGGTTGGTTGACACCAGGGTGCAGAGCTAGAGTTCAGTAGGTGACAGCCGCAGGAAAGAAGCTTCCTCTGAACCTGCTGGTTCGGGTGCGGAGGGACCTGCAATGCCTCCCCGAGGGGAGTGGGGTGAACAGTCTGTGGTTGGGGTGAACAGTCTTTGATGATGCTGCGCGCCTTACGCAAGCATCGCTTGCCCTGGTTGGCCTCGATGGAGGGGAGTGAGGAATCGATGATGCTTTGGGCAGTTTTCACCACCCTCTGCAGTGCTTTTTGGTCAAAGGCAGAGCAGTTGGTGAGGATGCTCTCGATGGTGCAGCGGTAGAAGTTCACCAGGATCTGAGGAGACAGGTGGACTTTCTTTAGTCTCTTCAGAAAGAAGAGATGCTGGTGAGCCTTCTTGATCAGGGAAGAGGTGATAATGGTCCAAGATGTGTACACCCAGAAACTTGAAGCTGGTGACATGCTCCACTTCAGTCCCGTTGATGAGAATGGGTGTGTTCAGGAAGTCTAGCTTTAGACTTCCTGAAGTCCACAATGAGCTCTTTGGTCTTCTTGGTGTTGAGAGCCAGGTTGTTGTCAATGCACCACAATGTTAGGTGCTGGGCCTCCTCCCTGTAGGCCGTCTCATCGTTGTTGCTGATGAGACCAATCACCGTAGTGTCATCTGCAAACTTGACAAAGGTGTTAGAGCCATGTACAGGTGTGCAGTCGTGGGTGAAGAGGGAGTAAAGGAGAGGGCTCAGCACACATCCCTGTGGTACACTGGTGTTCATGGTGATGGTTGAGGAGGTGTAATTATATAACCTAACAGACTGAGGTCTGTTGGTTAGGAAGTCCAGAATCCAGTTACAGAGAGAGGCATTGATGCCCAGTTCACTGAGTTTGGTAACCAGTTTGGAGGGGATGATGGTATTGAATGCTGAACTAAAGTCAATGAACAGCATTCTCACATAGGTGTTGCTATTGTCAAGGTGGGAGAGGGCACAGTGAAGTGCCGTAAAGATGGCATCCTCTGTGCTCCTGTTCTGACAGTAGGCGAATTGGAAGGGGTCCAGTGAGAGTGGTAAGCAGGTCTTGAGATGGACCAGGACCAGCCTCTCGAAGCACTTCATGATGATGGGGGTGAGTGCAACTGGACGGAAGTCATTAAGGCTTTTTGCAATGGAGTGTTTTGGCACCGGCACGATGGAGGTGGTTTTAAAGCACATGGGGACAGCTGCCTGGGCTAGTGACAGATTAAATATGTCAGTCCAAACCTCAGCCAGCTGCACAGCACAGGCCCTGAGTCCGAGTCCGGGAATACCATCAGGACCATCAACCTTACATGCATTAGTCCTGCTCAGTGCCGCACACACGTCGGTGGTGGAGAGTGTGAGTGGCTGGTGATCTGCAGAGACCACAGCCTTGATGGCCACCTCATTGTTGTCCCTATCAAAGCGGCCATAGAAGTGGTTCAGCTCATCAGGCAGGGAGGTGTCGACAGGGGAGTAAGTAGTTTTGTAATCTGTGATGGCCTGGATGAATGAACGTTATGACTGATGAAATAAATTACTGTCATGTTGTTTTAATAAACCATTGTTGGCATACATTTAACAAGTCAGCATTATAGCACATCAATTCAGAATTAAGTCTTTTCTGTAGGCTATACTGTATCATCGGTCCACCCTAAGCTAGGCCTACTGGATAAATTAACAGAATATCAAACAGTTTTCAGTAGCTTAGCACTGTTGCAGATATCACATAGCTATCCCTTCAATTTTTGTACATTTTCGCACATTCCAACATAAGGAAGCAGTATGGGAAGGCAGCTTCAAATGAGCGCTGTTCCTCAGCACCAGCCATCTTTTATATTTACAAAAACTGCTTCAATCTATCATCATCGTCTAAATCCCGCCTCAACGGTTGTGATTGGTGCTTGGATTTTGGAACATTGGAAATGGGCTTGAATTGACCTGCAGAGCAAATCCCAAATTTGCCGGAAGTTCGTCTGTGTTTTCCCAGGCTATACCGCAAGCCTGAAATTCACTGACGATATTGCTGAATGCCAATGGGAATAGTATTTTGAAAAGGTGTCAAATATTTTTTGACGTTAATTGACTAAACTGTAATGGTGCGCCACTTACAGTATATGAAACATGGTCCACACACAAAAAAGCCTACTGTTGATTACTGTTAAAGACTACATTCAGTACACATCTGTATTAAACGTCCTGTTAACAATTCAGGACACAAATATGTGTTTACAGTCCTATTTGCCACAGTTGAAGTACTTTTGTATGGTGAAGGAAGGTGTGGTTGCAGTGATCACTGTCGGATAGTTCTTGACTGTGATTATGAATATCGTAGAAAGAAATGCTACGGAAATTAATTTAAAATTCACTCTACACTGGGGGCGCTTTGGCACAACAGGTTACAGCACCCGTACCACATTCGTTTCACATGCCCATGGGGACCTGGGGTTCGAGTCCCGGGGGTCATTTCCCATACAGGAGGCATACATATATCAACCCCTATGTTAAATTCCCATAGAGGCAGGCAGATTTTTATTTTTTAAGGCCAGTTATTTCATGGATCCAGGATACTATGCATCCTGATAAAGTTCCCTTGGTATTTGGAATTAAAAAAGCCTCACATCATCACATACCCTTCACCATACCTAGGTATGGTGTGATGTGATGATACCATACCTGGTTTTATTTCAGTAAGCCTATTAGCTGGTTTGATTTGCTTAAACCTAGCACTACAAACCATCCTCAGGGAGGAAGAGGCCGAAAAACCTGACATGGAAGTAGGGTATTTCAAGAGAGAAAGAGCAGTATATGGCGGCTGTACATGATGTGTACTTGTTTGCTCATAAGAAGGTATTGGGGGCAGCCGTGGCCTACTGGTTAGCACTTCGGACCTGTAACCGGAGGGTTGCCGGTTTGAACCCCGACCAGTAGGAACGCTCAGCCGTGGCCTACTGGTTAGCACTTCGGACCTGTAACCGGAGGGTTGCCGGTTCGAACCCCGACCAGTAGGCTGAAGTGCCCTTGAGCAAGGCACCTAACCCCTCACTGCTCCCCGAGCGCCGCTGTTGATGCAGGCAGCTCACTGTGCCGGGATTAGTGTGTGCTTCACCTCATTGTGTGTACACTGTGTGCTGTGTGTGTTTCACTAATTCACGGATTGGGATAAATGCAAAGACCAAATTCACAGGATCAAAAGAGTATATATACTTATACTTAGTAAAGAAGTATATCATCAAACATGCAGAAAAATGATAATGACCATGAGAATGATGGCCCCCAAGAGGTCTCATTCCAACAAATCCGGCCCACCGCCTAATATGAGTTTGACTCCCCTGTAACTACAGCATATCCTGTCCAGTGTTGAAGTATTTACTTGCAGATGTGCAATCCATGGTCAGCTTCATGGTCAACATCTCAGATCAGTACAAAGATAAGAGTGGGAAGATAAATACACGTGGGCTCGCCTGTGTTGGTGTTCTTAAAATGGAAATGAAATGGCAAGACCTAGACACCAATCTATTTTTTTCAGGAAATTACTCTCACTGCTGAAAGTTACCCATGTCACATTCCAGTGGCAGTCTATAAGCCGATAAGTGGCTAAAATGAGAAAAATGAGAACTTCTTTCCAAAAATCTCATCCCTTTCAGACAGTATAGTAATTTCCGGTGTATTAGCCGCATTGTGTGTAAAGTGCAGGGCAGTGTTGATGCTAAAAAAAAACAAACATGTATTAACCGCACCCGTGTATTAACCGCAATGCCTAATAGCCCAAATGAATCAAAATCAGATCTGATGTGTGCTTTAATCATAAAGAAGAATGAAGAACTCAGTCCATTCAGACAGTAATATAACTTCTCACTGTATTAAAGGAGTGTCATATCTTGTGTTTGTCATTAGTTAACATAGCGGACTTGTCAAAAAATGCTTTGTAAGTCAAGGTTTCCTTCAGTGCAATATTGGTAAAGTGGTATATCTCACCTGTTGAGGTCCACTTACTGGCTCAATTATTGGGGAAAGCACTTTATAACATTGATAAACCATGAGCAAAGAAACGTTGGTGGCACAGAGTCTAGGTTAAAGATGCAAAGCTAAATCTAAGATTTACACAGTGGTGTCCTTGTTTGTAAAACCTTTCAAAAGTTGCGTTATATTAGGTTCACCAGAGGTGCGTTCAAATTTGGCAAACAGTGGCGCACGTTCGTGGTAAACATGTTTTCTTTGAACAGTTAAATATGAACGATTTGGTGTTAACGGTAATTGCATTGTTGCCTTTGTCAAACTCATGTCCAGTTCCACTGTATGTTCGCGGAGAACTACCTTCTCAGACTGTCTGCGATTGTTCGCAAACGGTCGCCGAAAACTCAAGGCAAACGGGAAACTGTTTGGAAACATTCGCAAACTTTCGCCTATGTTTACGAATTTGAATGCACCTCAGCTATCTAGGGACCCATCTTGCAGTGGGGTATAGTCTGCAAGTCTATTCTTTGTCCAGTAATCAACAGAAGACATGGCAACATTGAAGAGGTAGAATTCTAAAATTAGTCGCTGAAGATATTCAATTGAATGAAATGCTCTGGACAGGCAGTGATGAAAACCAGTCTTCTCCCCCACCCTCTCAGCTAGGACACTGACAATAAGTAAGCATTGGGGCTTTGAAATCTGAGGAAGACCTCTTACAGATTCTACTTTAAAAGTACATTATTCATGCATCCAAACGGATGATAAAAGCCATTAAATAGATATGCCACTCATTTAGTCTCAGATTAAAATATTTTACATGATCGAGAAAAAGTAGACTTAAAAAATAGGATCCAATAGGATGGTATATTAAAATGGTAGTGTACTTGGGATGAGGTGGTATTATTATTAGGTGGTTATTCCACCCTTATCCAGTTTTCATCTGAGCATGTGTAGTAATAGGTTGAGATGCAATTGCAGCTCTACCATACATTGCTGCTAGAAATAGTACTTGTGTATATAAACTATCAAATGCTAAATTTGTATCTTGGTTTTTGCTTATTTATGAATTATTTCATCAAACTTTGCTCAAAAGCACAATTTACCCTAGTATAATTGTGGGGAAACATCCCTGTAGATATCCCTGTACCTTGTAAACTCAAATGATCTCTCTTGTTTTGACCCTTCCAGATCTCTTTGGAACACTTGACCCTTTTGGAAGCAGCTCATTTGGCAGCAACAGCGGATTTGCAGACTTCAGCCAAATGTCAAAGGTACAAATGGGCCCTCAGAGTCATGGCCTCAGCAGATGACGCCTATGTCGGTGCTCATCACATCTGTTCAGCGCGTGAGGCTAACCTCAATGATGGTTTTGCATGCAGATTTGTCTGAGTAGTTCCTCCCACCTGACAGATCCTACGCTAGCCCTATGCCATTCAGTGTGGGCACCAGAATAAAACTCCCAACCTTAACAAATGCTGTGTGCATGCAACTCTCTCTGGCCATGGAGATAACTGATGATTCCTCTGATGGGTCTTCGCCTTTACTTATGTTTGACCTTATACTATTAATACCATATACCTTTACATTTGGTTTGTTCACACGAAACATTTTGTGTTGCTTCTTGTTGTTTAGGGGTTTGCAGATGACCCCTTCAGCAGAAAGCAAGATACCCCAGCTCTGCCGCCCAAGAAAGGTGTACCACCTCGACCTAAACCTCCCAGTGGTATGTCCTTATAAAATTGAGTAGTGAATCCTCAAACCGTGTTGCTCAATTCAATACACAGGAAGCAATGAATCTGTTTGTGCCTCCATTTTATTATATACACTTGGCAGTGTTTTTGCTGCAAGTAGTGTTTTTGAGCATCAAGCACACTAATGTCCGTTTGAGTTGCACACAGACTTTCCACCACACCCATCTACTCACAGCTATATCCTGTTTTGGAAATTCAGCGAGAGTTGCCAGTTGTGAGTGATGAGAGATTGAATTATGACATTTTTTTCTGACTCTGGGGCGTATGAACTGTCCCTAATCACCCCTAATGCTGTCACTCATGTGTTCTCCGCACCACTGAGGGAGGCTGTGGAGATTAAACTGATGGATGTTATTTGTGGCCAGAATATTTTCTATCATAAGTGCAGCTTTTTTTCAGCTCTTTGACACAGTAAACAGGAAATGTGGGCACAGATAAGCTAAAGCAGACTCTGTTCCTTTGATCGCTGGAACCTTGCAGCAGATGCACGCAGAAACAAAGTCCAGTTTCCAAAGTTTGCACTAACAAACTGCTTACTTTTTGCGTTATTGATACAATATATGGGTGGTCTCTGAAATTTAGGACAGGGTCTCACCAGTGCAGCTGAAAGTATTTGCCATGTAATTTTTCAATTACATTCCCGTAAATTATGTAATTGTGTTGGAAAGTTTTTTTTTGTTTTTTTTTTCTGACATGATGACACACTAAAACAGTAAGCCAAATATTGAATTAAAAAGATGTACAGTATGTAAGGAGAATTACATAAACAATAAGAAACTGAATTAAATATTTCATTGAATTTAAAGTAATGCATTCGGAAGAGTGTATGTGTGTGTGTGTGTGCGTGCATGTATGTGAGTTGCATATGGGGGTCTGCTAATGCTGTTGGCCTGTGCTGTCAGGTCAGCTCTCAGCTCTTAGTGTTATAATATACTGCGTAGGTGTTGATGGAGTATAGATGATGTGTTGTTAGCTTGCACTGGTAACAAAAGATGTTATGATGCTTTCCCCACCCTTTCCCACTTCCTCTTTATACTATATGTGTGTGTGTGTGTGTGTGTGTGTGTGTGTGGTGGTGGTGGGGGAGGGGGGGTGCAAGTAGTACTGAGAATAACTTTTACTCTGACTGTGTCCTGAGTAAATGTTCTTTTCACTGTCCTGTAAATGTCTTTCTCTCCCTTCCTTGTAATTTTCCACAACGTTTATCTCATGACTGGTGCCAGAGAGTAGAACAGAAAAGAACACCAAAACCACTACCCCTCCCTTTAGAAAATGTTCTCACTCACTCCAAAGGTGCCAAGTAGAACGTTCACTGGCATGTTTGAACATTTTATAGAGTGCAGGAAAAGCATAAGAGGTTGTGAAATTTCAAAAGTACCTTAGTGAGTAAAATTATATATCTCCTCATTTTTTTAGATTTCAGGTGGTATGTAGGCCTAGTTTTGATACTGACAATGGATTCATATGCAGTCATGCATGCATGCGTGCTCGAGCCTGGAGGATGCAGAGAGGATGTTTAAATTGCGCTGATGTTAAAAAACAAAGGGTGGAGCTCCTTTTTGCGGTCGCATGTGCCATTTACGGAAAGAACAGAACTGATTGCTTGAGAGCTAGTGTTTGAGAGGTGCTAATGTGGACTGGTACATGTGAATACCAGCCAAATTAGCCATGTGGTTAACACCTTCACATGGGAAGCAACAACTAGTGAAACGTTCCCACGCATTTCTCTTGCGAATTTGCAAACTTTTTTTTTTTTAAATAAAAAGCAACATTATATGTTTTATGATCAACATTTAGGTGTTCAGGAAACTTTACTACAGATAGGGGTTGTGAAGTTTTGAGGTTGCTGTTGGTTTAAGTGGGTTTTACTTCAACCCTCAATATAGAACAAGATCAGACAATTGGGGCACAGTAATACAAACTTGTGGTTTATGTGTGAGATTGTAAAATGAGAGCACAAAAGCGTAAAACTATGTGAATGAGGTTTTTTTTTAAAATATTTTTTTTTCAGAGGGAAGGTAGAGTTTTGTATGTAGAATCGTAGCATAGAGTATGTACACGTGTGTGATTGTTAGATTCCCTCGGTCATACAAGCTCTAACCCATGTGTGGCTTGGGGTGCACCACAAGTGGTGTTCGGGTTACAGGCTGTACTGGGTGGCAGGGTTGAGGTTCGCTGGTTGTTGTTGCTCAGTTCAGGTGAAGTCAACCAAGTGCCTTTTGTAAAATGTAGGGATAACTCTGAAAAGGGAAAAAGGAATATCTCCATTTGTATTTGTGTAACAGATTATTTGTGTAACAGATTATTTGTGTAACAGATTATGTCTCCTCAAAAGGAGACTTTCTTTCTTTTTGCCACCGCTGCTCATGTAGCTGCAACTTCAGTCGGAATAAAAATGTGACGGAAACTAAGTGATCAGACATCCTCGCATAGCTCTCGTTCATTAAGAGTGTCACGTGACACCATTCCCTTAATGTCACTGTCTTTGTCATGACTGCAGGGAATGGCTGGAGAATGAACTAGGTTTATCTCTGAACTCTTTTCAGGTAAAAGCACTCCTGTAAACTTGCCTGGATCGGGGGATGCCTCCAAGCCGAGCGACCCGTTCCAGCCCTTCGGCTCTGACGCCAGCGACCCCTTTCAGAGTAAAAAGGGGGTGGCGGGGGTCCCAGGGGATCCCTTTAGTGGCAAAGATCCATTTGCTCCATCTGCCTCAAGTAAAGCCTCTAGAGACTCCTCATTGGGTTTTGCAGACTTCAGCTCTGTAAGTTGAGCTCAGTGATACTCTTCTTCTGTCCAGTACACCCCTTTATTTCGCTCTCTTGCGCTTCACAGTTAATCATGACTTTCTGCGAGAAAAAGAAAAAAATCTTAGAGCATAGCACAACAGCTTTTCTTCCACCTCTCTGCTACGCCTCATTCTGGCCACTCTTCATTCTCTATTCGTATAAAACTCATCACGCTTGGTAGTTTGTCTGGATGGAGGCTAATAGGAGTTGGTTTTGAACTCCACAGTGACCCTTGGCAAATGCAGCCGATACCTCATAAGAGCATGTTTTCTCTCATAACATAGTCTAGGGTCTTGAGTATTTCCTGTCAAAGGTGGTCCCATCTCTCCAGAATCCACACAAGACAACAAATCATGTACACACAGTTCAGAGAGACCTGCAAGGGTAGATGGATTTTTATATTTTACTTTGAAGTTCAAAGTGTAAAAAATGCCTCCCACACCCACAGTTTCCAAATTCAGGTTCAGGGGAATTTTATGTAAAGTTGCTGAAGTGAGTCTTTGTAGGTCTTCACTTCAAAATATAGAGCACAAGATAAAGAAAGTGTGAATACCGGTATGTTTCTGTTTGGAATAGACATTGTCAGTCATGTTAGACCCACTCAGGTTTTTGACAGGGCGAGTCCTAGTTGTGCTTAAGGAACATTCTAGAAAAAGGCTTCTGCTTTTTGAAAACGATCTCTGAGGTGGTTGAACCCCCCGGGTTTGCGTTGTGGTGTGGACAGAGGTAACGGAGAGCTTCAGATATGATGACGTGTGGACACTGATAAAAAAAAAAAACACTTCTATAGTGTTCTACTGTGGATGCAAAACTTTTGAAAAACGATGAGAAAACGATAATCTGGACGGAGATTGTTTTCTCTTATATGCGTATAAATATGCATACACATATGAGTATTTTTATTTATCCGGCTTAAATTAAGACACAGTCCTTATAGATGCACAAAGTTAAAGGAGAATTCCGGTGTGATATTGACCTAAAGTGTATTGAAACATGATACCGAGTGTGAACGTATGTCTCATAGCCCATCTCAACTTTGAAAAAGCACTGGTAGTTTACTTACAAGACGATTTATAATGTATAATATAAGAATGAACAGGTATGATAAGGGATCAGATTTAAAAAATAATTCAGTGGAAATGCATGGATTCCAGTTGCTGCTACTGGAAGAAACTGGAATCCATGCATTTCCACTGAATTATTTTTTGAAATCTGATCCCTTTATCATACCTGTTCATTCTTACTGCTCTTTCGACTTATCGTGACTAAATTCAAGATGGCTGCAAACACTAAACTTTGTGAAGATACTGTCTGTATAAATCGTCTTGTAAGTAAACTACCAGTGCTTTTTCAAAGTTCTCAATGTCTCGTTTTAAATGTCAGGGCCCTCGGAAGTCTACCAATGAAGTGTGGAGATACATTGAGCCTCGTAAATGGGTGTAAAACAATGATTTATTTGCATGGCTAGCCCGATGCCGAAGCACCACTATTGAAAAAGCTGTTGGTAGCATCGGCTAACTAGCGCCAGATTTTGGAGTGCAGGGGACAAGCCGAGATGGGCTATGAGACATACGTTCACACTCGGTATCATGTTTCAATACACTTTAGGTCAGTATCACACCGGAATTCTCCTTTAATAGTGAATCCTAGAACATATGTTTTTAAGAGTCTGTTGCTCAAACACACACAGTGTGAATTGGTATGATGGTATTGGTATGATAGCATTTATGCCATGTGGTTAGATGGAGAAAAGCTACATCCATTGGCTCCATAAAAGAACTGGTGTGAATTCTAACACTGTTCCAGCGAGACCCCACTAGGGTAAATGGGTGCATAATGGACACTGTCAAACGATTCAGCTGTTCCCATGGACTATCTATCCCTAAGCAACCTTCAGGTGTGCAGTGGTACACCTGACACATCATGTTGTTCACCTGTGCCATGCAGCACAAGGGTCCCTCTGATGTGTGAGGATCCCTGGTCTGTCCTGCACTTAAGAGCATGAAGTCTCCCCCAGCACTCTTCTCTTGTGTGGGAGTTGGACAGACTGTAGAGTGAGAGATATGGAACTCATAACTATTCTGTCTGTCTGTCTTATTCTGTTCCCTACCTTCTTGGGGGTCTCCTTTCTTTCTCTTTCTGATTCATTCTCTCTTTACCATCACACCTGAGACACAGGCATGTGTAAAGAAGCCTTCAAGTCAGTCCTCTTATGTCTTATTTGGTACTTGGCTCTTTTGGGCCATATTGTAGTAACCCTACAAAGGACCTTGTGTCCGCTGACAGTAACAGCCTTCTCTGCCTGCACAACACGCAGGTCTCTGCTGTCTCCATTCTCTCTACATTTCCATGCGTACTTACTCATTAAGATAACGCTGTTATGCAGGAGCTCCTTGTACCCTGCTCCTTATCCAGACTCCTTGAGTGATGTGGGATGAGGAAGGGGAGTGCTGCCCTGAGCTTTAAAGCACAGTGACCAGCGCTCCTGATCCTCAGAAGCCGGGAGGTTGCCGGTTTGAGGGTAGGTGGTTGTTTTGGGGGGATAGTTCCAAGCCAACGGCTGTGCGGTTTGCTCACACGGGAAGCAGCAGTATCACTACTCAGCTGTCAGGCCGGAGTTTTCAACCGAGCATGTGATTTTTTTTTTTTTTTTTTTTTTTTTTTTTTTGTTTGTTTGTTTTGTTCTGTTGTAAATGTGTGTATTCAATGACCCTGCGAGGCAGACCCCTTGCAGGTGTCTGGTTTGTCATGCCCATACCCCATCACAACCCCTCCTCTCTGTGCCCCTACTGGTGTGGTCTTGTTTTGTTTGCATGACTTTGGGGACATGGAGCTTGCTATACCATTTCTGATTTGCAAATATGGACACAATCCACACAAAGACACTGTTGATCTGTCTGTTACTTGCTCAAATCAAACTGATGATGTCAAGACAGTTAAATGCCTATAGTAGAGTGTTTGTAATAATTAGAGGTCCAAGCAGCGCAGTTTGTTATAATTAATTGCATTCAAATGTAATTAAATAAAAGCTTAAAAATGATATGCAATTAAATGGATAAAATCATTAAATGAATAGAAATGTGAAATGCAGTTGAAATGTAATAACGTAATTTAGCACATTTTATAGAATTTTAAAAGCTACAAAGTGTGAAAACCCCATTTTATATGTGTCATTACATTACATGCGTACATTGTTAAAATCTATAAAATGTTAAGCCAGTGCAGTTCAGAAGCAAACAAACAAAAAACAAATCGCAATGCATTGTATACAATCTTCCAAATATACACACATACAATACACAATTTATTCAACGGAAGAAAACGTCAGGAAATAGTAATAAGGTGTCAAACAGATAATTCAGGGCACAATTGTACATCACTCCAGTATACTTGAACTACAGCTACAGCGGGGAAAATAAATATTGAACACGTCAACATTTTTTTCAGTAAGTATACTTCCAGTGAGGCTATTTGCATGAAATTTTCACCAGATATTAGTATTAACTTAGGTAATCCACACATATAAAAAAATCAAAACATTAATGTTCATAAGTAGAGTTATGAGTAAAAAAAGTGGAATGCCACAGGAAAAAAGTATTGAACACGCCTACTGAAATTTCTTAAATACTTTGTAGAAAACCCTTTATTTGTAATGAGATCTTCAAGGCATTTCCTCTATGACGAAGCTAATCAGTCGCAGTATTCAGGTGTGATTTTGGCCCATTCTTTTCAACAGATAGTCTTTTAATATTGAAGATTCCAGGGGTCCCCCTTGTAAATCCTGATCTTTAGGTAACTTCCAAAACTGTTCAATTGGATTTAAGTCAGGGCCTGAATTTCCTTTCTCTGAAACCAATTGAGAGTTTCCTTTGCTGAATGCTTTGGATCATTGTCCTGCTGGAAGGTCTAGCCATGTCTCATCCTCATTGTTCTGGTGGATGGCAAGATTCTCCCAGAAATAAATGGCTCCATTCATCATTTCTTTAACTGTATGAAGTCTGCCAGTACCATGAGATGAAAAACAGCCCCACACCGTGATGCCTCCACCTCCAAACTTCACTGTTGGTATGGTATTTTTAGGGTGATGCACAGTGCCATTTATCCTCCAAATATGGTGTGTAGTATGACATCCAAAGAGTTAATTTTGCTCTCACCTGACCAGAATACATTCTCTTAGTATTTCATAGGCTTATCCAAATGTTGTGTAGCAAACATTCAATGAGCTTCGACATGTTTTTCTTCAGTAATAGAGTCATGTGGGGTGAGCATGTATAGAGGCCATGGTGGTGGAGTGCATTACCTATGATTTTCTCTGTAACAATTGAACCTGCTGCCTCCAAGTCTTTCTGGAATGGTCCTTGGCTCTTAGGCTACACTTCTATCCTTCTGACTTCCTGGTCAGAAATCTTGTGAGGAGATCATGTGCATGGCCGATTGATGATGCAGTGATGTTCCTTCCACTTGCAGATAATGGCTCCAATACTGCTTACTGGATGATTCTGAAGTTTTGAAATGCATCTGTAACCAGTTCCATTGATATGTTTTGCAACAATAATGTTGCAAAGGTCTTGGAAGAGCTCTTTGCTTTTACACATCATGACAGGTTTCTTGTGTGACAACTTGGTAACGAAAAACCTTTTTATAGCTCATCAATATGTACTAACCCAGCTTACATTAATTTGCACAGATAGGAGGGATAATTACTCTCTAACTATGTATAGATTCCAGCTCGTTTCTTGCCATTCCTTGCCTTTGTGTACTCTTTTTTCTTCGTGTGTTCAATACTTTTTCCCTGTGCCATTCCACTTTTTTACTCATAACTCTACTTAGGGACATTAATGTTTGGATTTTTTAATATGTCTGGATTACCTAAGTTAATACTAATGTCTGTAGAACATTTTATGCGAATAGCCTCTCTGGAAGTATACTTACTGAAAAAAATGTTGACGTGTTCAATACTTATTTTCTCCGCTGTATAACAAAAGTATTGTCATGGTGCAGGAATACTGAATCAATTGCTTCAGTAAGTTTCTCCTGTTTGTGCATCTAACAGCAATTTGGAGGCGGAAATAATTCATACAAACAAACTAAACATCTGGCAATCTAACTAGAAGCATATACTCAATTTTTAACTTGAACTAAAACAACGTATCTTAACTCAGGTCCATGAAAATTAACTGTGAATATTTGTCACAGTTACCTGTCACCTGTACGACAGAGTATTAGGGCCACACATGAAGAAAAAAAATATTTTTGCCATGACGAGATTAAACTCGACATGTTGACTTTAAAATAGCCATGTCGACATTAAACTCGACATTTCGAGAATAAAGTTGAAATATCATCTAGATCATCTAGATTGCAGATAGATTCAGATAGATTGCATCTTGTCTGTTAACTCATTGCCGTCATCGTGAAGCGCGTATCTCGCGGTTATGGAAATACTATGCGTTATGTCATTTATATAGCTAGAATAATACATTTTTCCACTTATATAATGTTTCTATAAAACAAAATTTCACTCTGTTTAGTGTGTAAGGCCACCGCACATCCAAAAAACTACCCTTCATGACCCAGGCCGTCACTCTCCATAGGTTAACACGGCAAAACTAATTTTTCTAAAACTGCTTTTCCATGTCTCACCTACATAAATATAGTAGGCTATAAACATGGATATGTGTGCATTTACTTAGAATACATGGGGTTGCCTGGTCGGGAGGACAGCTTCATTCGTCCCTCCATAGACATTCAGCAGTAGCTGGCTATTTTGCATCCATTACAAACAAACATGCAATGTGAAAGTCTGGGGTTTGGGGAGAGCACTTAGTATGCCTAGTCTAGTGCATTAGCAGGAAGTCGAACCTTTAGATGAAAAACACTATTTAATAATAGGCCTACAATAAATAAATAAACCGCTAATGAAGTTTACTTTTGACCATCGCATTTATCCCTGTAACTCTGTGATAAAAGGACGTATAAGGAATTTGGCTGAGCAATGGAGGTTAATATGTTTTGTCCACATGATGTAGGCCTATCGCTGTTGCACTCGAAGAAAACTGGAATGTTTCATTCGTCCTCCTTTTCAATCGTCCCGGTTATGCTACCTACTTTGGATCGGTCGTTCTCTCTCCAAACTAACTTTATTCTCAAAATGTTGAGTTTGATTTCGACACGTCAAGATTAAAGTCGACATGATATTTCAACTTTATTCTAGAAACGTCGAGTTTAATGTCGACAAGGTGACTTTAAATTCGACACGTCGAGATTAAAGTCGACATGACATTTCAACTTTATTCTCGAAATGTCGAGTTTAATGTCGACATGGCGATTTTAAAGTCAACTTGTCGAGTTTAATCTCGTCATGGCAAAAACATTTTTTTCTTCATGTGTGGCCCTAATACTCCGTCGTATACCTGTCCTCTCCGTTTAAATGATAGTGAAAGTTGTTCAGGTGGAGTGCCTCTAAAATATGGTGCAACAGTACCAAATGGTATGTGGTTTAGCACTACCATAGAGAATGAAAGGGAAACAGTTAAGGGCCATTTAGCTAAATTATTCTCAGCTCCTGCACAGCCGAATGGTGGTAAGTTTTAATTCCGGTCATAGGCACTTGCGTTACTACATCAGAAGACTGTGGAGCGACTTGCTTCAAGATCTGTACAGCTTGGACCCCGTTTATTGCGCATATATTTATTACATTATAATGTTATACATGGAATGGGTTCACTCAACTGTATAAATACAAAAAAACAATGTGCTTAATCATTGCTGACATAAGCATATCGAGTGGTTAAGCAAGAACTCTTATCCACACCAGCACATGCACCATGCATGTGGCCATTTCACAATTCTCAAGAGTGTGTGTGTGTTGTGTGTGTGTGTGTGTGTGTGTGTAGTATAAGAAGTAATTTCTAGACATGCGTAGCCGCTGTGATTGTTGCCTTAATTCGCCACTTCACCAACATGGGCATATCTCTTGTTTCCTGTTTTTCTCTTTCAGCTTCTCTCTGCCTGTTATCATTGCATGCTGTGTTTGATCATGTGTTCGCCTTCATTTTTGACACCATTGACCCATTAAAGTGGTCCCTCCTGTATGTCTGTGTGTGTGGGTGTGCTGTCTGTCACTCCTCTATGGTGGTCCTTTAAACTAAAAGGGGGTGGGGGGTGTAACAGGTGGCTGTTTGGAGTTTGAATCTGTATTTTTTTTGTGCTTTGTAACACGATTTTCATCTCACAGGAAACGAAAGAACCAAGGTAAGACACCTGAAGTTGTGGTTTGTTTTGACAGCATTTTGCGTAAATGTAAATTGTCTACAATGTTTGCGCTGTCTCTTGATCAAGTAGCCTCTTGTGCATTGTGAAATTTAATTTACAAAAAATATATATACTTCACCATGAGAGCGATGCTGCTACAAAAGCTATACTGTTAATTAGCCACCTAAACCCAGCTAGTCTTGTTTTTTTTGTTCAAATGCTTCACGTTGATCACATGCTTTAAAATCCCCTAGTGCAGTAACACGCTTCACTCACACAATCACTCGCACTGAGCCCTGGCACAAAATTTGGGCCGAACATTTGGGAGTTGAGATGCACACGCTCCTACCCCCTGAGCACTGTTGTACTCCTCTGTCATATTGAATCTGTATTATAATACACTCTGTGGTCATTCCAATATTTTTTAACTTATTTTATGTTCTATCTTTCTTTTGCATTCATATACACTGGAATATCCTTGCTATATTCTGGTGTTTATAGTGGCAATTTTATTTATCAATGAATAAGAATAGTTGAAGAATGATTTGATAAATCTGATGGCATAATGATTTATTCTAAACATCATTTATATGAGTTTAAGACTCTTTTCCCAGTTTATTGGTTCAATGCAATTACATTTCAATCCATATATTAAATGATTTAAACAAACATAGTGTCTTCAGAAGTACTCTATATAGACACCAGTATTGGGATGCTCTGAATGAATGGACAAAAATTCCACAGACACTGGATCTTGAATCTTGTGGCAATAGAGGGGAAACCAAAAGGGGAACCAGCTACATATTGATAGATATGGATTTAGAATGGAATGCCATTGAAGTTCCTGTGGATGTCATGGCAGGCGTCCCAATACTTTTGTCTATATAGTGGATATCATAACTAGGATTTCTTAATTTACTATAAACTACACTGCACCTTTTAAGTTTAAATTACAGAGGCTGTTTAATATGGTCTTATTGTCTGTTGAATAATTTTCTTCCTCTAGTCAAAGTGATGATAATTTTTCTCAGTGTAGTATGTGGTGAAGGTGAAGTGCATGAGTGTGCGTGTCGGTCTCAGGTGTGCAATTGTGCAGACTTTGTGTGCAAGGCACACAAATGGCTGTTGGTGTTATAGGTGTGAAACTTCTTAAAGCCAATGAAATCAATATATGGCAGGATGTTTGTATGTGTGTGTTTGTGTGTATGTGTGTGTGTTTGTGTGTATGTGTGTGTTTGTGTGTTACATGTTACATTGCTACGCCGTTCCATAAAAGTCCCTTATCTGTACTCTTCCCCACACCCCTTGCAGTTTGGGAATGAGGCGCAGCAGATGGAGTGGGCCAAGCGGGAAAGCGAGCGCGCAGAGCGGGAGCGGCTGAAGCGCCTCCGGCAGCAGGAGCAGGAGGACCTGGAGCTCGCCATCGCCCTCAGCAAGGCCGAGATGTCCAACGCGTGACCACCGCACCTCCCACTCCCCATCCCCGCTCGACCCCAGCCTACCGCTCACGCTCTCAGCTAGGCTGAGCTCCCCGTCCCCTACCTCCTTCCCACAGCTGACCTCTAACCCCCCTCCCCCATCCCCCATCCCACTCTATACGCTCAACAAGACCAAGATGTCTGATGCTTGACCCTAGTCATGATCTCACCCCACCTCATGATGTACTAACCACAATGCAAGAAGTCAAACTAAAGTACAAATGCAAAACAAGCTCAACAAAATCAAAACGGTTATATTAAAGGGGTTGGGAGGGCAGGGGGTTTAGGTGACACATAGAGTGGGTTTGGGGTGTTTTAGTGACGAATCGAACAATCATACTATCCTCTTACTTTTAATGTGATCAACCATAGCAAGAGGGTTAACCTGTGGTGTTTTGCGAACAAACTAATACACTGTACATGCACTGCGTAACCTGCACGGTCTGCCGCCAGTCAAACATGCTGTTTAAGGGAAATAGGGGCCTCGTGTTAGGCTAGTGAAGTTCTGTGATGTCACATGACATAATACTTCACACTGGACTGGTTGCAGTCGATATAGGTCGCCAAGAAGGGATGTCATTCTGACTAAGCTGAGAAAAAAAAAAGGACAAAAGTATTGCTGTTGTGGATTGGACTGATAATTTGTTCGCTAACTTTTTTTTTTTGGAGGGGCACAGGACTAGTGGTATGGTCTTCTGCATGTGTGAATGGGTGGCTCTTGCCATGACTGGAAACAAATTGTACAGAAAACTCTATTTTCTTTTTTTGTTCGTTTCAGACAGTGTGTGTGTGAATGGATCCATGTGAATGCTTACTTATCATGGGCAGTAGGAGAGGCTGAAATGCTTTTCTTTTTTTTTTTTTTTAAATCATGTCCTGCTTTGCGGTGTATCTAGGACCTTTCCCCTGTGAATTGGGATGTCCAGGAAGAGAAACATCAGATGAGGGAAGTCATTCTTTAGTGGTCACTGTGTGTTCTACAGCGGCAGGAACAGAGGAAGCTCTTTTGTCTGACCACCAGCGCTGTTTACCATTTCAGGAAAGGCTACATGTTTGTTTCACATTACCGTAAAAGCACAACCCCTTTGCGTCTCTCATGAGAATACGCTCATAGTGTTGTCAAAATGTACAGGTGTCCCGTGCATGTTTCAAACGATTCACAGTAATTGGCTGCTAGAACTGAGGGGTTTGATAGCTAAAGGACAAACATGGTGGAAGGGTGATCCCACTGCTAAAGCTCATGCAGTGTTGGTACATTTTGGTGTTTTTGTGTATTTTGTTTTGTTTTGTTTTGTTTGTTTTTAAACTGTCATTTACAGCATTGCAGCATAGCATACATGTCTGCAAAATTTGAATTAAGATCAGCCTTTTGACCGTATTCATGTGAATGTCAAGTAAATAATACCGAGAGTGCTGAGCTTTGAAACCATTCAAGCCTGGACCTTGAACTCCTACTTTGTTTTACTGGCTATATTTCAGTTTTACTTGAACTCTACTAATGGTACTAGTTGGCACCCTTGTTTACCAATGGTTATTTTATCTTTGTACTGAAAAGGATATAGACTGACTTTAACTAAAGGTGGGTCCTTCAGGACTATTTCACTACTACAGCCTGTCAGTGTCGGCCCAACCTGTACTTGTTCCCTCCAGAATGTGTATGAACATGCCCCCGTATTTAAATGTTACTAAATTAGGGATCTTTTTTTTCTTTCTGAGCCATGTGTGTTGGTGTCTTTATTTAGTGTTGTTGTTATTAGTAGTCGCATCATTAAGCATTATTATATGTATTAATGGTCCATTGTGTGGTATTGACTGAAAAATTATAGTGTCATAGTACGACAAGTAAATGGCACTTTCGATTGCAAAATGTTGTTGAAATCCATCATTGTTGGATACTAATGCTGGTTACTGACATGCCCTATCACTCACATGCATTACTTGCCAGCTCTGCTTTTATTATTTTAAAGTATTTCCTGTCTCTCCCTGCACATGCGAGAGCTTCATCTGTGTCCTTCTGCTGAAGCCCACATGGGTCACTCTTGTGGTGTTTTAATCACAAGTCTTTATCACACTTTATCCTGCAACTGCAGGGCTCTAACAAAGGCCAGCACTCCTTCTTTGTGTTGTGGTCGGTCTACGTTCTCTTCCCCGGGAACAGAGAACGGGAGAACCTCCCTGCACCACTCCACAGTCTCCACTGTGCTCTCTCTCGGCTATCACTGAGTAAATTACTGAATTGAACACAGGTGGATCGGATCTCATGTAAAAATTGGAGCCGCTGGCCATTCCCCAAATGCAACTAAAGCAAGGCTAAATCAAATGTGAAGGCACAAGGGGCTTGAGGGGGGTCCTTAGTGACAGAATGGTTCTGTTGGTTCTGATTGAGTAGTGCTGTAGAACTGATCATTCCACTTACGTTCTAGCTCCAATTCGTCTGCTCAAATCTCGTTTGGCTTAGCTTGTCCAGCCATCGGCTGCTTCCCCTGTAACATCATTCATACTGTATTTGTATTTTGTGTCCACAGTGCAATAGTCTTTGTTTTTTATTTTTAACTTCCATTTAAAAAATGTGTAAATCCAGTTTTATTTTTTTCATTTTCATTGTATTCTTTTTGTTTTGTTTTTTGTTTGTTTTTTTATCATTAGAAGTATTTAAACATGCTTATCAAATTGCTGTTACAAATTGGCATTTTTAATGATGTTTTGAAAGCATTTTGACTGATCTGAAGCTGAATGCGTTCCTCCTCACCTGCCTTTGACCTATCTTTCCTCTGTAGATAAAAAAGAAATAATCAAGTCTGTTGTATTGAAATGCATAAAGTATACATAAACCTTGTATATTATGTCTGTTATATTTGTCCTATAAAAAGTGAAAAATTGCTCAATGTGTAACTTTTGGAGAATTTCTGACTACATTGGTAGCAACTAGAAAAAAAGGGTTGGATTTCTTCGAAGATGTTAACGCTCAGTATGTGGTCATTGTTCAATAGAATAAAAATAACTACATTTCAGATTTACAAGCATGTCTCCAAGTATTTTTATTTCATTTAAACAATGTTGATCTGATGGCCTTTGGTAGTTCATAAGGTCATTGGTAGTAAAGTGCACCTCACTCTGAGACCATGCATACTTTAACGGTCTGTATCCAAAAAGTCTACCGTGTGTGTGTGAGTGTCGTGGATAATTTAATTAGAAATATCAGGATTGGGGCAGTTATTCTGGGGGGCACCTTTTTTCTGAGAAGTCTCCTGTCTCTCAAGCCACTTTATTTCCAGTCTCTGCTCTATGTGGAATGTGAAAAATGTCTACATGAAATAACAGGAAATTCCTAGGTAACTTTTTATTTACCTTAAATCCAAATGGAGGTTTGTAGATTCACTGGCCATGGCTGACTTATTGAGCATAAGCGGTCAGAGCGGAATTATGTCTGACTGAGTGCCCAGTGTTTACTCACGACTTACATGCATTTCCTCTCCACACTTCGCTCTTTTTTCATATCCAAACTTTAATGCCTTTCAGTTGAGCAGAAAAGGAATAACTGAACAGTCGGTCCTCACAGAGCTCGGCTTGAGAGACGGCCAGAAAAGGCAGCCGTGCTGTACAGGGTTTGCTCTTTAGCGCAGCGCCTCTCCCTGTCACACCGGAGATTCCTGGAAATGAGAGGGGGGTGGGGGGATATCCTGTCTCCGAGAGGTGGCTGCAGGTGTGCATGGGCCTCTGTAGGTTGGGGGGGGGGGGAGGGGTATGCACACCACACGTGCGTACATACAGTGACCCTGTAGGGGAAGTGGGGTCTTCTCTACGGCTCTCCAAGGTAACAGGATCCACTGTGCGTGCCTTCCCCCTGCTGCGACCATACCAGCAAGTCTTTGATTGAAAAGAAGAAAAAAGAGCTATTGACAGCTGACTTTTTTTTTACATTCTGGTAAAAAGTAGAAATTACTTTTTTAAAATGGACTATCCTGTGTGCCATGCTTGATATGTAATCAATCTGCTCCTTAGGAGCACCAAATGTGGAGAGTGAGGGGTTTTGGAGTATTTAATCAGCTGGGCAGGGGAGTTGGGCTCTCAGCATTGTAATGCTGCCCCGGGGACGTTGTGGTACAGACGAAAAATGCTCGTGTTTTCCAGCAGGACTGTCAGCAGAGGCATGCGGGCTAATGCAGTCCAGATGCACCTACTCCATTACTCTGTCACATGGTGTAATTTTCTATTAGTTTCTCAGACTGATAGTCATGAAACCGTTTAATTTTGTTGTGCACTGAAATGGCAGCTGGAGAGAGGTGACCTCGTCTGTGTCCCCTAAAAGTCCCTCAGTAGATGTTTATCATGTTTTCAAGTCTGCCCGACTCAGACAGGTTCAGCAATCATCCTGAAATCTTTTCTGTCTCAAACCAACCAGTGATAATCTGAAGAAAATCTAAATGCCTTGCATGCTACAAAGTACATACCTTTACATTTCAACATCAGCATTTATTGAGTTGAGTTGAATTCCGGTATTCCTGTCAGGAATAGACTTCCCTCTTATTCCTGCAGGTGGCACACTCATTCCACTGCTCCCGCTCTAGGATGTTTTCCCTTGGGATCCGAGTAGTTAATGGTCTACAAAGCCTTCTAATTATGTGACCTGTTTGCATAAACATTGCAGAATTACAAATGGTTGAAGAAAGAATTCCAATGTTCAACAACAAATTTGTTTTATTCACTTGCAGTTCTCTGTAGTCAAGAGCAGCTTGATCTACAGTATGTGCCGTATAACACCAGTGCAAGAGAACTTCCATGGAAATCAGCACCTGCAGAAAATGTTTACTACCGGTTCAGCTGAATTCAACTCAACTTCACCTGAGAGCCGACTGAGAATGTTTGCAGCATGCAGTTGTTTGAGGTGTGTAACACATGATGAGGTGTGTTTTTGTTGAAGGTCTGTAGTAGCCAATAAAAGACTTTCATATGCTTACCTTTATTTACAGCAATAAAACAATGTCTGACATTTCCATCTATGCAAAAACTGAATGCTTCTTAGTAACAGCGCAAAAACTGCCAAAATATCTGATGCACGCTTCAAAGTTTCTAAAGTTAAGCCTGTCAGATATCACCTCAAGGTATGAACATTACTGATGGTAGTAATATTTAATAGATAGTTCACTCCCTGATTGATAGGTCAATCTGCTCCTTGAAAGTCTTGAAAAAGGCCCTAGTCTGCTTCTGAGCCTAACCTGCTCAGGAAAAAAGAAACCCTCAAATGGCATTGACGCACACTACTCTACATTTCTCTCTTCAGTTTGAGGTATACCTTGGCAGGCGGCCAAGGGATAGATACACCCCTCGTGCTGTGAGTGGTTTCGTATTGTTTTCAAATTAAGATAACATAAAGATGTGACAGAGTTGAGTGGTCAGCCAGGCCCCTGGTATATTCACCCAGGTCCGTTTTCATAGCAGGGGACACTGTTCAACTTTACATTAGTTGTGTACAAGAATTTTAATAGAAAATTGAATGTGACACCAGATCCCTGTTTCTGAATGTCGCACAGGAAAACACTGCTCACGGATGACAGCTTAAATTGCTGTTGCAAATGAAATGGTGACACTGTCTACCGCTACAGTCAGATCAGTTGCTGTTATTGCTGAGCAAAACATGAGAGTAAAGTGTGGGTGGAGTTGGGGTTCTTTTGAGTTCCTCTCGTCAATCTGAATGTTTTCACAATTCAGTTTGGAGTGAACTATGTCTGAATTATATAACTTGGGCTGTACACAAAGGCCCAGCAATGAGCATGTACTGTATCTCTGACCGCATTCAGGGAAAAAGGAGTCCCCTTTTCTTATGCTTATGCTGAATGCACAAAAAGCTTAGTCTGAAGCCTCTGGCTTCATTGAAATGGAATGCTGCCATGTAATGTTGACACACTGAATTCTTCTCACTTGTTAGAATAGGGGTAACCAAAACATATTGCATATTTCATCTAGTGTTCCAAAGTCACAGTGCTTTTCTTCTAGTCCCTTACCATCAACTCACTTTTTTCTTCTCCAAATTGAGGCAGGGTTTCTCTCTTAAAGAGTGGTGTACCCCTCTGCCCAGACAAAACTATATTCAGTCTCTGCAATTATGTAAATGTAATGTTTGTATTTAAAGGCTTTGCCACAGGATTTTGGCTGTGGCACTTGTGCAGCTGGGGGAACATTGCCTTCTCCATCTTACTGTGACCTCCGAGTTTAGTCATATGAGAGATTCACAGTTTAAGATGTGAAACTATACAGCTAAGAGTAGAAGTGTGTTGTGCAGGGCAGCGTTTATACATCATATCCCAAGGAGGAAAAGGAAACTGTCATAAATATTTCAATCAAGTTTATTATGTACATAAAATACACTATATACAACGTATAAATTATGTACAAGTCGAAAGGCATCAGATAAAAAAACTTGTAATTTTGCACAATTCACTTTGTCCCCAGTGACACACTTGGGGCTGTCTGGAATGTTTTAATTGAAACAGTTTGGATAAAACATGTTAAAGCATAGTTATAGACCCTGATTTACAATCTTTGAAACAAGGCACACATGAAACACCAAGTTCAAGCCTGAGACCAAAAGGCAGTTTTAGTTAAGAAAAACATTGTCTTAAAGCTTATTTCTTGTGCTGTTCTAAAATTGAGAGCTTTCAAAAATATATATAGGCCTATATGTTTGCCAAAAAATGCATTGGCACTCCGATGAATGTAAATACATTGTTTAAAATAAGGCAATGGTGTGAAAAGCAACAGCTCACAATCTTTAGAGGTTTGCTGTATGGTTCCAGTATGTTTCCAGTCAGTTGTGTACTTAGGTCCAGCCTACTGTTAATGACAGATAAGAGCCCATCTAACAGTCTTAAAAATATAATTTGTTAAAAACGTAGTACCAGCTACATAATTCAGATCTATAGAATACTATGTCAAGTTTATCCATGTTCGTCTGTGGGCCTACTGACAAACGTTTGTTTATCCCTAGAAAATCCTTAAATATGCTGAGTTTAAAAAGAATGCAAATTTCAAAAGCATACTTTCTTGCATGCCTGCATCAGTGTAAAGTGTTCGTTGGATGGTCCAGGACCATCTCTTACATATGCCTTTTCATATGCAATGCAAGGTGGTCCGACCTAGAGAAGGCGCGCTCGCAGAGATGGCACTGGAAAGGACGGTGTCCGGTGTGTTTACGGAAATGGCGGGTCAACTCATCAGACCGGGCGAATTTCCAGCCGCATCCTTCCCAGCTACAGTGGTATGGCTTCTCACCTAATAGAACACAACATCACAATATTTAGAATGCGCACTTAGACAATTCGTTCACAACACAGATATGAAATCCTATTTCACTAGCACTCGTGGTAGCTGACAAGTACACAAGCGTTCTTACCTGTATGCGTCCGGTGGTGCGCTTTCAAGTGCGAACTCTTGGTGTATGTTTTGCCGCATCCTTCGAAAGTGCAGACGTGGGTCGCTGTCCGCTTTCTTGGCCAAGTGCGTCGTCCTCTCTTGGGTTTCGCGTCCATGATGTCGAGCGGGGATGATGGGGGTGTTAGCAAAACTCTTTGATTGTTCATCGCCGCGCCGAGACCGTCTTCGCACATACTGTAATGATGCGCGCTTGGGTATGGCATTTGGATTTGATGAGGCGGGGGAGGATGATGCGGGTGCGTGTTTGAGTGGGGGAAACCCGTAGCAGAGGGGTAGCCCTGGGGAAACGACATCGTGTGGCACAGTTGAGACTGGCAGTCCGAGTTCAAGAGATCATTTGGACTCAGTGGAGGAGTCATGTTCCCCGTTGCTTGCGGAGAGTGTGCAACTCTCGGTTGTTCAAAAGACATCATGCAGGACACGTTCGCCTCTTGCTTGATTTTAGGTACCATCCCCATTACTGGCCCGTAACCGTCCATATTGGGTTCTGTTTTTATATTGTCCAGAAATTCCTGACTTGAGAAGGAGGGTCTGACAAGGAATCTCCCTTGAATGTTGTTGCCAGGGAGCGGTTGGCAATAGCTGTTATCCACCTCAGACCTGAGCAGTTCCGCCATGAGGCTGGTGCTGTACGGTGGAGGAGGAGTGTTGATTTCGGGCATCGGGTAAGAATTTGGTGCGATCCCCTCGTTGTACATACTGTTTGATTCTGGCAGTCTGTACTCGCCCGTAACTGCACTCACAGGAGTAGCTGCGCCGTTGGTATTCGCCAGAATAAAATCCAAGTCCAAGTACTTGTCAAGATCCTCTTCCTCCGGTCTTCCAATGCTGTCCATTTTCTGTGTGTTGTCGACTATGGAGCAGCTGGAATGCATGGTCCTGTCAATGTCACCCTTCCACCTCTGAAAGACATTAAAACAACAAACAATTAATATCAATATAATTATGGATGACTGTTTTCAGAAATGCGATTAATAAATCTTCACAATTTAGTCTAGCCTATATAAAACCATGGTAATTCATACTCACATTAACGTTATCCCAATATTTTTCCCTCTGACCAGCAAAAGTAGAGATTGACGGCAAAATAGTTGCGGCTAGTGCCATATCCAAAGAATGCAGTTGTAAGAGAAATAAAAATTTCTCCTTTGTTAAGATTGAGTTGCCAGGTGTAATCTGTGCGTCTAATTCAATTCCGTGGAGAAATACTAGTAGTTGCTCTGATCGACTTGTTTCTCCACTCTCATAGAGTAATTCAAACGCATAAGTAAGTTTGGATTGGTAGGAGAGCCTACCTTATAAATATCGTCGCTGAAAAGCTGGACCAATTGTAGTAAGCGGAGGAAACACGTTCAGGATGGAGGTAGAGCAATACTCGCCCCTAATTTTAGCTCTGGTATATAAGGCTGTTTCTCAGCGAGAGCCTGTCGTCAATGCTGGCTCACATGCCCCTGTGCAAGCTACTTCTCCTCTGCTCCTACTTAAACCATTTTACCGAGCATTGAAACGCACCAATGACGTATGTGTTTTGGCCACGCCCCTATGTGTATGTGAGTGTGTGCGTGTGTGTTTGAGAGCAAGAGCAAGAGAGACGCATACCAAAAACTGTATAATAAAAAAAGTTGTCTTTTGAAATGTGGAATTGCGCTTACGTTTGTATATAGGCCTAATGCGCGCGTTTTGCTGTATGAACGGTGTAGGCCGAAACACCAACCAGACTACCTTTGGAGAGGACATCCAACAATCTGAATTTCTAATTTTAGTAAGCTATGGCACAACATTAATTTTGCATATTCATATTAATTTTGCGATTAAATAAAAACTAAGATTGATCTATTCTCTCCACGTGGCAGGCGTCCTGGAACGTCTCAGCCATTAGGCGCCAGATCTGAATCTCTCCAACTCTTCAAACACTTTCCTAAATATGTACTATTAAAGCTGTTAAAGCCTATCTGATTCTCCATTCAGGTGCAAATAGCAAAGCCAGCGAGGAGCTACTTTAGATCGCTTTGTGCCTGTTTGCATTCATATTGGTATCGGGGCAATTAAGCTACATTACCTCAGTTTCGTGTCCCGTATCTCTCACACCGTAAAACAACTCGTGGTATGTTATATTCCTAAAATAAATAAATGCAAGGTTATCATCTTCAATACAGTCTGCCTTACAATACAATGTTGATATCCATGTGCATGTAATTTCCCATCCATCAAATTATGTAGTGAGACATAACATTTTGAGTCTGTTGAAACGTGAAACAAGGGCGTACAATTACAAGCATTCTTCAAAGTGTTTACCCTTAAAGGAGAATTCCGGTGTGATATTGACCTAAAGTGTATTGAAACATGATACCGAGTGTGAACGTATGTCTCATAGCCCATCTCGGCTTGTCCCCTGCACTCCAAAATCTGGCGCTAGCTAGCTGATGCTACCAACAGCTTTTTCAATAGTGGTGCTTCGGCATCGGGCTAGCCATGCAAATAAATCACTGTTTTACACCCATTTACAAGGCTCAATGTATCTCCACACTTCATTGGTAGTTTGTTTTTAATCAGTATTGCCTACACATTAATCTATTTTTATCAAACATTGTATCTATGACAACTAAAATAACTCAACAGGTGTATAACATACCTTACAAGCAACTCCTCCTCTCATCCTATAATTAATATGTTATTACATTAGCCTTAAAAATGAACAGGTATGATAAGGGATCAGATTCCAAAAATAATTCAGTGGAAATGCATGGATTCCAGTTTCTTCCAGTAGCAGCAACTGGAATCCATACATTTCCACTGAATTATTTTTGGAATCTGATCCCTTATCATACCTGTTCATTCATACTGGTCGCTAGACTTATCGTGACTAAATTCAAGATGGCTGCAAACGCTAAACTCTGTGAAGATACTGTCTGTATAAATCGTCTTGTAAGTAAACTACCAGTGCTTTTTCAAAGTTCTCAATGTCTCGTTTGAAATGTCAGGGCCCTCGGAAGTCTACCAATGAAGTGTGGAGATACATTGAGCCTCGTAAATGGGTGTAAAACAGTGATTTATTTTCATGGCTAGCCCGATGCCGAAGCACCACTATTGAAAAAGCTGTTGGTAGCATTGGCTAACTAGCGCCAGATTTTGGAGTGCAGGGGACAAGCCGAGATGGGCTATGAGACATACGTTCACACTCGGTATCATGTTTCAATACACTTTAGGTCAATATCACACCGGGATTCTCCTTTAAGGCTAATGTAATAACATATTAATTATAGGATGAGAGGAGGAGTTGCTTGTAAGGTATGTTATACACCTGTTGAGTTATTTTAGTTGTCATAGATACAATGTTTGATAAAAATAGATTAATGTGTAGGCTATACTGATTAAAAACAAATAGGCCTACAGAAACACAGAGACTAATCTTTACATAAAACCATGATTAGCAACCAAGTACTCTCTTTGTAATATTAACACTAATGTGCTTTATGCCCTGAAATACTGACATTTCAGGTCCAAAAACAAGGCATCAATTATCCATTTTTAAAGCATTTTCACAAAGCAAGATGAATATTGTCTCAAAGACTTCTTTTCAGCTATGTGAGTTTGGCTTTTACAACATGGAATACAGAGAAACTCCCAATAAACAATCTTTCCAGGGTGGAAGGTATGCTGCATTTTATGGGAGGCAGGTTAGGCTCTCCTTATGGTTTCCATTCAGTGTTGCTTACTGAAGTGTGCATGTAGAAACTATAAGCATCTCTGACTGAAAAGAAAAACAGTGCAGAGGAGTTGCAGTGTAAGGCCAATATTTTGTTCAGAAAAATAATTGTGTTGTTCCTTGGTGAAATGTCCTTAATGACACTTCCCTAAGGAATGATTGTTAATACTGGTTCTTGTGTCGATGTGAAATTATATTATTATATTCTTACTGCCCACATAATCTTCACATCTAGAACACAGTAGGCCTAACTTTCAAAGTTATTACACCAATCAAGTTGTTTCGCCATGAAGCGTCATTTCGTAAGAACTGATAAGAATCTCAGTGTTTTATATTGCTTTTTAGGCATTTACTTCAGATACTTTTTTTTTATTGTTCATTCTCTTTTTCTGCATTGTGAAATGCCTTGGAAACACCTGCTCGTTTGTCCCAGCGGGAGGGATGTCTGCCCTTTCGAGAGAGGGAAACGGAGAGTGCCGGAGAGAGACGTGCCAGAGACTCCGCTGGTGTGAGTGAGAGTGTGAGTCGGACTGGAGCAGAGGCTGGAGCTTATATATGGGATATTTTTAACCACACACCCCTCGCTTATTACGGCGTTTCCTTTGAGGACCGTGCAGGAAGCAAGTTTGGCTCCATTTCCTCCCGACTCTGCACACGGGGCTGATTCAAAGGGGGATCAGGGAATGATAGCGTTGCAATGTGAGGGGAAGAGTGTGTGTGTGTGTGTGTGTTTTGTGTATGTTGGAAGGGAGTACAGATGGTCAAGCGCTGAGTCACAAAGTGAAACACTCTCTCCTTCACACACACACACACACACACACACACACACACACACACAATGATCTATGGGGTCTTCAAAGAGATATAACTGCAAGGCCTAACATCATCAGATGTAATTTTGTTCATCCCTTGAAAAAACATAAATTCCACATTCCAAATTCCATGCAAATGACAATACCCTATAGCCAATGCCTCACAGCAAATATTGGAAGTATGAGGCATTATCTAGATTGGAAAGGTCTCAGTTTCCTAGGTCCATTTGGTTGTTTATCCTCCTCATGGTAAAATATCCTATCAGATAATCTAAGCGTAGTTAGAATGGCTGTGTTTACACTCTGAGCGGACACATCAGATGAAGCCAGCCAGCTCCAGTCAACTCAGCCCCTCAGCATGAGGGGAATACCTCACATGTGGACTTAATTGGTCGGGTCACTCATATGGGAAAATGAGGCGAGTTATTAGCTGTTAACACCTCATATCATTCACGTCGTATTACTCCACGGACAAGGCTCTGACGCTGGCTGTTCAAATGTTTTCATTCTCCTCAAGTGAAAGGACCTATTTATTCAATTAGTGAGAGCAGACTGAGTTTTCTAGGCATTCCCCATCAACAGTGTTTATGTTTTACTGACCTTTAAGAGACACCGGGCTCATTTCAGGCACTGTTTAGGAGTATGTCGCAATCCTGAAGCATGCTAGAGTCACTCATGCCTCAATGGGGCATACAGTACTGGGGAAAAATGGCTTCTACATAGATGTGCTTTTTGAAATTCCTGTAAGAGTGATGCATGTGGTGGCGTATGGAATCTGTCAAAGGAATAGTGAAAGACCACTAAACCCAGGCGGAAGGTAGTCGCAAGCAGACACTATATTCCAAGGAGCATTTAGCACTGATAGTGACCTATTGTGGGTGCTTATTTGGACAACCATGCGGAGACATACCATTTGACCTTGTAAAAAGGCATTTCGGAAATCCAAGGTTAATATCATTCAACCATTAGAGTGGGAAATTTTAAGCTTGGATAGAAATGTTTTTGAGTTTAACCTGGCAATATATGTGTAATTTCAGCATTCTAGATTTTCATCGTTATAAGTCTCAAAACCACAGGATTGCTGAGCGATCTGCCAAAAACAGTTCCTTTTTATTTAGGAGTTGGAATTATAGAGCCAGTCGTTACAATGCAGAGTTGAGTTTCTAAAGCCAAGGCAGGCCACAGGATTTTTTATACACAGCTCCGACCACAAACTCGCACACACTTGAACATGTTGCCTTAAACTGTGCCAGCTGCATAAATATCAGAGCCAGAGCTGAACACACAGGTTCTTTTTTATTCTCACTTTGAACTCCATCATTCAACCCCTGCTTGTAATGCCATGTGTATACACCTAGAAATTGATGTGCCTGACCACAAATTGATGACACATTCCATGGCCGTACAGCAAAGAAGCATTTGAACACAAATCATTTGGCTTCAATGTAGTATCCCAAGATGAATATTATTTTTGAAGTATTTTGCATTTTTGAAGGCAGTCAAATGTTTTTGTGGTGTATCTGCTTTTGTATGTGCTATACGGTGGACAGATACAGCAAGTATGTTTTGGAAGGCTACGGCTTGTCTACACAATATGGAGTTGTAGTGAAAAGCCATAATTCATTGAGAGTTACTGGTATCATGTATCTTGTCTGTCGTGTGTTCCGCTAGAAATACAGAAAATTTGGCATCACTTAGAGGAAAACAGAGGAAAAATGCACTCCGACTAGGATTATAGTATTGTGAAAGTTTTGATTTTTTTCCCACTTTGCTTTTTTTCAGATACCAAATGCATTTCTGCAATGCACACATTTTCCAAATCCTCTGTCAATGGGACACACATGTGAATTTTGGCAGGAGCCTGACTTCCGAATTGGCCAGGTCAGTGGTATTCAAGATCAGTTTGTCTCAAGACCTAATTGACCTGGGCATTGCAGAAATGCATATGGTGTAACCTGTTTATCTCACATTAGCAAGTGAAAAAAATGAGATGGTACTCTTCATGGTTTCATTGCCAGTATCCAGTCTATCTTGCATTTTAAGTACCTAATCTGGTACTGGGATTTCAGACCAATACTTCTATTGATACCAAGGTGTGATGTGTTAAGTGTTTGTGAAGTTGTGATTGACAAAGGACATGCACAGAAACAGCAAATTCACAAAATAAATGTATTTTAATGTAAATGTAAACTGATTGGAAACTCAACTGAATTATAGAAAAATACTCCCCTAGAACTTCTTACCTGGATTCAAGGTGACTGTATAGGTGCTATAAACTACAGATTACAGCAGCTTTGCCTCCTTTCATGCAGGTTAACAACTACAGAGGCCTACAATGTTCATATGAAACTTGTTTGGCTGGTACTTAGTATTAGCAGCCTTCCAAGAAAGTAGTGCCTATCACTGGATTAGTCAGCAGTCAAACTTTGCTTTTTGTATCAAGATGCCCTGACATTGTCTGGTGCTTTGCATGGAAACTCAAGTAAGATGGGTCCAGGATTTTACTATGCAGAATGGTCTCCTGACTGGGATATGATGTCAGGTTCCTATTTACACAAAAATCACACTTAACAAATGAAAATGAACATTTTCTGTGCTCCTGTTTGGTTTTTATTGGCTCCATTTACTCTGTATTTGCAGATTTATAAAAACTCTTTGATTACTGGAAATACCACAGGGGGATGCCCTATAGGGACTAAAGATGGAAATTAGCCACTGGCTACAATCTTACATATTTACATTTTGATGTTCATTAATATGTGCTGTGACTGTCCCTGCTTTAAATAAATAAATTACAAAATACATTACAAATAATAGGCCTGCATGGAAAAAATGTAAATAATGAACTCTATTTGTGCTGATTTCTTTGTCAGTTGCTGATACCTTCATCATACTGCAGCTAATTATAGTGTCTGCACACCTCCCAATAGCATGCTGAATCTGAATAGCTGGAGTACACCAGGCTTCAAATATGACTCAAATGCCTGCACTGAGATCAAATACAGATCCCTGTGTTGTTTTTGGTGAACTAACCATGCATGATGCACATGTTTTCATTCCAATGTGTTAAAAGCAGTCTGTAGTTCCACACAGTTTGAATAGCTGGAGGCTATTTATGCTACTGTTGCAGACATTTTAATTCACTAGCCATTAAATATAAGGCCATAACATTGTCTTAGAATAGAGCAGATTCATGGTTTCTAATTGTTATTTGCGCATGCATTAGTCTTCTCATGCATCATCTTACTCAGTTTCTTTATGCAAACTGTCTGGCATCCCAAAATGCACTGTTACAGTTAAGTGGACACTGTAACTATGCAGACCTAATATTTAATAATTTTCATCTCAATATTTATTGATACAGTGGTGGCTTTTTTGTGGGCCAAATGCATGTTTGTGAATCTGAGCTTTTGAAAGCAAGTTGTTAATTCTTCTATTGAGGCTCAAGCCAACTGTGCAAACAACATTTTAACCCACTGTAGTAGTAGTAGTATTGCCTTTCAGATGGAACAGCCCCGGAACCTGAAAGTGTGACAGTTGGATATTTTACATTCCTGAGAGTGCGTAGCTCAAGCAAGCAGAAAACGCTGTCATTAATGAAGCTGTGTTTTTCATTTTCAGTGTGAGCCCGAGATACGCTTTTTGTGGTTTATCTTTGTTTGATCAGATTAAGCGTCCTCCAGTGCTGACACTCCACAAGGGTGTTTCGATGCAACGTGTGCTTAAGGTTTTGCAGCTACAGGATGTGTGGTCTGTTAAACCACAGGAGAGTTTCACAGCGGGCCAGCTTTTTCTCAGTGGCCTGGCTTTTCCGCCGCTGTGACACACGCCCTGCGTAGCTCTCTCGCTTGGGCACATGTTTACCTGATGGATGACAAATATGCTCATTCATTATGCCACAACCTGCCAAACTCTTTTCCCTCTCCTAAAACTAACGTGCATCGGTAGGCCTCCATGTTTGCGTATACATGTTGTGTGAAATGATGGTCTTTAGAGTGAAATGTGCAGTCTACTTTGCAGATGCCCAACATTATTCAAGCATATATATGAGATATTTCTTTCCCTAAAGGCATCTCAGTCATAGGCCAGTAGTGCAAAGATTGACATTTTTGCAAACAGAAAGAAAAGCAGAGACAGCAAGTGAGACAGAGAATATTAGATTCATGAGAAGGCTTGCAAGATTCATCTGGGAATCCTAATTTGTCAAGATTTGTGTTTGTTTGTGTTATATCAGCCTCCAAAAGATGTTTGGCTTCTGAAATAGGTTCCACATTTCAGTCAAATAAATGCCCTGGAAAACACACATATTCTTGTAACTATGGGCTTTGTTTGGGCATTATTGTTTCAACAATAATGAAATGACACCACTGAAGCGAACAATAGCATGAGTGTTTAAATCAGAAGTTCAAACTTCAATATGAGAGTTTCACAGTCTTCAATCTTTAATTCTGAGCTTGGAGGATAATTTGATATGAATGAGGGGCTTTCGACTTAATTGAAGCAGCCAAAGGTAAGTCTGCTGCCAAATTCCTTCACAACAGGCAGCTGAGTGCACATAACTGCAAAAGGTGCAAGCGTTTAAACTTCAAAGTCAACAGTCGACAGACTCTATGCATTTTAAAAAAGAAGAACGTGGCTGTAGTGTGCAGAGGGGAAGTGGTGGTGATGAGCGCCTCATGCCTTGCCTCGCAGGTCTGCCTAGGCACACGACTCGCAGTTAAGTGTAGCTGTCGCTCTGTGCCATCGAGCCGGGTGTTCCGACCTGCAGCCATGGAGCAGCCCCCGCTTACTCCTTTCAAGCCGGTTTGGTCGACTGGGGCTGGTTTATTAGCGGTGTAATTACACCACAACGTGATGGGGGGTCGGACAGCGACAGCAACAACAGAGGGACCTCAGCTCTCCACAGCCCACTTATTACAGCCCAAATCTCAACGTCTCAATTTAATGACTTCAAACGGTCTACGTGGTCTTTCCTTAGTTTTTTCTACCCCCCTTTGTTGTCTTTGATAGTGCAGTTCTCCTCTTTTATCCTAAGGTTGTCAACTCCTTCCTGTATGGGGCTGTCTGTGCCAAATCACTGACTAGGGTGTAATGTTGAGTCTGGGTGACACTCCACAGTCGAGGAAAATCATATTGTCTTAATATGCTAAGTGCCACTAAATGATGCTGAAGTGGTAGTTTTCTCTCGCAGTGGCACTGCTGTCTACACGGTTTAGTTTAGTCCAAAACAATTCTGATGAAAGCATGTCTGCTTCCTCCACCTGTGTTATGACTGTAAGCAACTGTATTTGCCTGAAACTGTATGGCTGTCACTTTAAAGTACAGGCAGACTGGCAAAGAGTATCAACACCCGGACATGCAGGTCTAAAGAAGTCATCATGGAGATGTCCTTTGAGCCCTCTGGCCTTTTAGACAGTTGTTTAGAGAGTGGTTACCCGGTTGTAATTATATTTTCTGTAGAAATATATGTTAGTGCTCCACACACAGTCTGCAAAGCACAGTTATGGTTTAGTCATGGAGGACATTAATGTTGAAATCACCCGCAAATGATTTGTATTTGCCTTTTTTTAGTGTATGCTTAAGACTCTTACATATGGCAGCTTTGTGTGGAAACTTTACGTAGAACTGTAAGTTGCCTTTATGAAACTCCTTGAAAGCACAGAATCTTCTTTCCTGTTTCTCCAGTGAAACAGCTCAAGCCACATTTCTGTGTACATGACAAAGCTGCTCTGCGCTGGAAAGCTATCACGGATCAATGTTTCGCAGCTGGTCTCGCTTTGTCCACTATTGATCTCATGAACTTGAAATGTTTGGCACACGGCTCCAGTGTTTATATGGGATCAGGTGTCTTTCACAGAGGAGTTATGACATCATGGCTATCATTTGAGGACGAAGAATGTTCTCCATTGTCTTCGGATGTCAACACTGAAACGCAGAGATTACATAAGGCTGGGATGTTCTAGAAAGAAAGGCATCTCTTTTAAGATCTGAGGAAGATGGATGCTTGGCAACAACAGATAACCGTTGGGCAGATATTACATTTACATAGCATTCTTATGTTTTGATAGCCTAGAAATCTAGACGCACCCTTGCGGCAGCAAATTTAATTTTCTGCCGGGGCTAGTCTAGCAACTCTCCGTTGGCTTGCGAGCTGGAAAAATTAAACTTCGATAGGGCCAATCACATCGTGTATAGAGTCGTTATGCGGGCTGGTGGGAAAACGCATGGGGCTCATGAGTTGTAGCGCTATCCTATTGCGTGCAGAGGGAATTTGAAAGACAACCGATTATCCCGCCCCTCGGACTGAGCACTGCGAATTACGAGTCCCCAGACCTTACATTTTAATGTGGGTCTGGCTCGTCAGGCTAATGTTTTGACACAAGTTTTTATGCTTAGTGTAATATTCTGTTAAAAAGTTCCTTGAGGGCCCAAATTGTAAATATTATATGAAGAAATATGTCTTACTTGTCCAAGAAATATCTTTTTTTGCATCTCTACTCTTGCAATCTGGCATTTGCAACTCAGTAATACATTACATATGGATCCCATTATATTGTTAAGTGAATGAATATGTATGCACATTTTCAATATACTATGGTCTTATGTGTCCAAGAAAGTTGGTATCACTTGGTGTATGGTCATTATGAGTGCTCCATACTGCACAAGTAGTACCCTTTAGTCACTTAAGTCTGGATTTAGTCTTTCAAAAACTGGAGCTTTCAGTAGGCTTGGTTTGAGTGGTTGAAAAGCTCCATAAGTCAAACTGTAGGTGTTCATTTTGATGGTTCACACAGTCAGGAGACAAAAATCACCTCATGCCCCGCCTTGACAATTCGGATTTTTGGTTGACCATGAAACCTAATGATAGTGTGACTTTACAGCAAGATCTATCCAAATACTGTATATGTCATAATTCAACAGTTAGCAAGCTTGCAATTGGTTTACAGTAATCAGTTCAAGTATTCCTTCTTTTGAGCTAAGGAAAGCTAGGCTATTGGCTAATAGCTAGTTATAGCCATAAAAATCCATCATTTCACTTTAAGGTTGGTCATGATTATTCTCAGAAAGACAACCACAAATTTTAAATGGAAAATTTGACGGACCATTGGATTGACCATCTCTGCTGTGCTTACTGTGTTTTCACTCATGTCCTCAGTATAAATCCAATTGTTTACCTCAGGAAATTCCAGAAAAGTTTGAACCATCAAACTAACCATACCTGTCAGGCAGATAGGCTGTAACTCTTTCCTTCAATCTGCAAGTACTTTACATTCTAGACTAATAATGCATGATTGTGACGTTTATGGAAGATGAGGTTAGACTCATCCACTTGACACTGCCAAAAGAAAAGGCTCCCACTTCAAACTGTATGCTATTAGTGTGACTGCTTGCACCCAAATGGCAAGGAACTACACTTGAAATCTCCATATGATTAGGTGCATTCTTTATAAATACGCTGGATAGCAAAAGTATGAGAGGTAGCAAAGCAAAGTTATGTCAGTGTTTTTTTTTTTTTTTTTAAGGTGAACGTGCATCTGTGCACATTTCTTTGTGACCAGTAACTTTGTTCTCATGGTGCCTCTGTGAAGATGGCTCTTTTGTGCACACCTGGCCCCTCTGTCTGACTGGTGGCCTTTCTTTCTTTTCTTTCTTTCTTTCTTTCTTTCTTTTATTCGTTTTTTCTTTCTTTCTTTAGTTATTTTCTTTCTTCCTGTCAACCATCACACAACAGATGTGTTTAACAACAAACTGAGAATCACAGTTGTACCTCTTCCTAACAGAATCATGTGGTCTTGAATGACAGTCCAGTCCCCTGTTGTAAATGAGTGCAGAGGAAGCTGGTAGGAGCAGGCTCCCAGCAATTCCTTTCCAACCTTTCTGGTCTCTCTTGTCTTCGGAACAATGTTATTATGGAAGGAAGTGAAGTCTAGTTAGACCGAGAACTTATTTCACTGTGGTGACACTCAGAAACAACTGTGGTGAGGCCTCCGTCCACAGCAATGCAGCAAAACAAGCATGTTTCGCCGTGGTTCTTTTTTAGCATCGGCCCAAGGGCCTTTCACCACTAATTCATTGTTATGCTCTTGCTCTCTGTCCTCAGTCATACCACACAATGTGTTGCTGCATCCCGAGTCATTAGCATGGTCATCATCACATTGTAATCTTAAGGTGTCGTTCTATCCGGTGATTTAAAAGGAGAGATTGCAGAAGGAAACAAACAATGAAGAAAACCATCAACAGACAAATTGAAAAAAAAAGTTGTGCATTTATTTTTTTTTTCTTCCTGTCAGGAGCGAAAAGACAGCTGTCACTGAGAAGGCCCTGCTGTGGCCACTGTTGACAGAACAACCACACCAAAACTGCACGACGGAACAGGGCCTTTTATATGAGTCAAAGTGGTCGCTGGTTTAGGAGAAGTGGAACATATTTTATTGCAAAGTGCTGATTAGTGGTTTCAGACTTGCCAGGAGCACCTGCTGTTATGATTGGTGCTCCTCTCAAATGGATGTTTAAGCAATCCAGACCTCCAAAACCCCTCGGAGCTGCCATTACACTGTGTTGTTGGCTTGGGCCGGGCAAGAAGCGATTACCCCATTTCTGGACGTTTATTTGTTGATTTTTTGACCATGTGTCTGCGAATATTTTGAGTGGACATTACATGTGTCGGAAACACAATCCTGTTTTTAGATTAGTCTGGTGGTTTTCGTGCATGTCACCCTGTGTGGTTTCTGTGAGACTGTACACCATTTATATATGCAAGACATTCAGCAGAGAACATGTCTAAACAAATGAAATTCGGCCCCGGCCGCGGTGCAACTGGCTGGGGAACCTGCACCATACGCTGGCGACCCGGGTTCGATTCCCGCCCCGTGGTCCTTTCTGGATCCCACCTCGACTCTCTCTCCCACTGACTTCCGGTCATTCTCCACTGTCCTGTCACATTAAAGGCATAAAAGCCCCAAAAAATATACTTTAAACTCATGAACATCTATCTTCAGCCTCCCTAAAAATGAGGCAAAAGCAAAAAAAAAGTCTTTCCTGACCACCAAAACGGCATTTATTTGCTTTCCTTAGTCAGTAGTCAGTCAGTCCACAGTTATGTACACACAGTAGGTTTCTCCCCTGGATATCCACCAGTAGTCTGCAGCTTCAGGCAGCTGGAGGGTGGGGAGGTTGTGCAATCTCGCCATGGTGAGGAGGCCTCCACGCACTGGCACCGAGGGATGCCGCTCGGCCTGTGTTGTTTCAGCCCTGTCTGAGGCATTCCATATGGGCCGGCGTGCTTCAAAATATTTGTATCTCGCTCTCAGCAGAACATGCGGCTTCTGAGTAACAGTTTCAAGAATGGCCAGGTGATACAGTTTGAGGAAAGATTAGGCCCAGAATGGAGGGAGGAATAAGACGGGAAGGATTCCAGTGTTCCAGTGGCAGTCACAGTCCATGTTCATGCTCGTAAAAAGGATGAAGGAGTAGCCTACGATGGCTTGTGACACCAGAGTCACTCACATCAAGACTGCCTCCAAATGACAGCGTCATTGTGCTGTTGGCTACAGCCACCACACACAGTGAAAGTTGAAACAGCAAATAACCATGGCCTCACTATCCCCCTGAACAGAACAGACCACTGGCAGCCCATCATGTCGGCATGTGTAGGAGACAGGAGAGGGACTTTCCGGAGAAGAGGAGGCTAACTCTGGGGAATTGGGCGAAAAGGGAGTGGAGCAGAATGTAGGAATATGGGAAGGAGTGGGTGGGTAGGGGTGGGGGAGCAAAAGGATGGGGTGAGGGATTACTCCCCCTCCTCCTCCTCCTCCTTCACCTCCTCCCTCCGCCCGGCTCCTCCTCTCCTGTCAGTGGGCTGGCAGCTCCCGTTGGCTCCACATCTGCAGCGCATTAGGGCCTCCTCGGTGATGAAACCCAGCCTGGCTCCCAGCGAGCCGCTCAGATTGGCCCGCTAGCGCTGGGGCCGCGCTGGAGCCAAGCAGCTCCGCGAGGACGCCGCTCCGAAACAGCTGTGTGGGTTTCCCCCTCTGTTGCCGTGGCGACGCATGTCTTTCGTAAACAAAAAAGCTTTATCCGTTTGGCACGCTGTCCCTTATAGTCGTTTTTTCTCTGCCTCTCTGTATTCTCTTCCCATGCTGCCTCGGCCTAGTGGATGTTACGTCACATCTCTGCAAAAGTCGTTTGCAAACGTTTGCGGTGAGCTCATTTGATGGCCTTATCACGCAGCTGGGGTCCATTTTATTCCATCTCGTAATTTCATCAGTAAAATCCCCAGATTGTGCTTGGCACTCTCATGCGTAATGACCTTCTCCCTTCTACACGAACACAGCTTACAATTGCCTTCGTGCCATTTGTTCACTTGTGTACCTGCATTGTGGCGTAAACAACTCATTGTTTGGTGAACATGAGTTTGAGAAGCAGCATTAGGGGCCTTCATCCTTTTTGAGGTGTCGGTTTCTTTTACATTTCTTCTTATCTTGTCAGTTTTTTTTATTTTCTGGTTCCGAGGGCTGGCGTTATCACTTCTGAGAAATGGGAAGGGTGCCTACTGGTGTGCAGGGCAGCTGCACACACCACACTGGTAGCCCACACCTGCCACAGCTCACAAAAGCAGGTCACTGTCAGATTTTTCCACTGTGGTTGCAGCAAGAAAACGAGAAAAAAAAAAACAAGTGAACAACACGTGCATCTGTGACAGATCAAACCCAAGGTGCAAGCATTGTGGAGCATGTGGTCTGTTGTTAACCGAGTATTATCTTCATTCTCCCCTTTTCTTTCAAGCAATAGCATTAGGCATTTATTGTAGAAAGTGGAACTTCAACCTGAAAAGATAAACCTTGCAGTGTTTCTAGGAAAGCCAGAGCCTGATGACAAGGAGTTTGCAGTTAATTCCTTCATCTGATGGTCCATCAAAAGTTAAGAAAACTCTCCTTGGTCACTAGTCACACTTCTTTATTTTGGTGAACTGTGTGTGACACAGGATGCTGAGTTCATTCTGGTTGTCATGAAGATGGTTTTAGTATCTTTTTGTTCTATTAACTGGAATTAATGTCTTTAATAATAATATTTTTTCTAATGTAATGACTGTATGCATTATACATTTAATAGTAAGATAGACAGAGTTAAAAGCTAGACATGTTGATAGATAAATAAATAGATAGATAGATAGATAGATAGATAGATTTTTTTGTACCCATGAAGAAATGGGGATTGTAGCTCAATTACAACACTAAATTCTTAATCACACCCTAATCATATTCACGCAGACATGAACTGGCAGTTCATATTGTGCTATGCCTATGTAGTCTGGTTGTATACATGTGGATGGGTTGGCTTGACAATAAGCTCCTGCTGAGTACTTACACTGGCATGCAGTGGACACCAGAGATTGGGGTCAGCGTTTTACATGTTTTGCCACCATGCTGGACACAGATACTGCCTTTATCCAGAATCAGGGGGATGGCAAAGATCAGTTGACGCAGTAAAAATTCCTGGGTCCAGGTGTATGCTAGTAAATCCATGGGTTAGGCTTGTTAGCTGGCCCTGGTTTCCACTGAACCACGGCAACCATCACGGCACTCTGACCCCACACGCTTTTTGTGGATGCCACGAGGGCCCCAAATTTGGACACAGCTTGTGGTGAAATCTTCATGCCAAGATATTTGCACTTTTCATTCAGTGCCAAAATTTTAACCCTTCTCTGGGTAGGGGCTTACGAGTGGCGAGGATAGCATACTGTAAGCTTTTAAGGGATTTATCCCATTTGACAGCTGTAGAATGTGTCAATTACCCTAAACTTGATAGAATATTTTTTTTCTTTGGTCGCTTTTGTTTCAAGTCAAATGAATTCACAAAGGTTAAGACAGTACATGGAATATGTTTGTTGTAAATTGAAAAGTTTTCATTGTATGATTTGTTTTTATATAAATAATAGTATACATTTTTATTTTGTCTCAAGTCAAAAGAATTTGTAACGGAAGACAGAAAAATGTGCAAGACAAAGTTTTCATCGTATAATTTGTTTTTATACCTCGCTAACAATTCAAGCAAAACATAAATAAAAACAAACACACAAACAGACAAAGTGAAAAGGAAATCAGAATCAAATGGATGCAATTTTGAGTGTGCGGTAGCAGCGGGGTAAATGTTGTGGCCTGTGTTTCTCAAGATAAGTGCAGACTGCAAATCTCTAAGCCATTATCATGGGGAAGTAAGCCCAGCCTCCAGAACGGAAGCCTCCTCTGATTGTTTTTGAAAGTGCTTGTCTTGGAATGTGTACAGATTGGAGAATGTTATACTTTGTCATATTAAAGTTCTTTTATCTACTAATTAGGGTCCTTCATCTTTGCTACTGTTGCACCCAATGCTCTGCTGGCTATTCGTCTCTGACAGGACTGGCTCCTGCAGGCTGGGAGAATGGGATGGCATGGCAGCTTGGAGTCACAGTGAAACTAACATGGGATTTCCCCCTGCTGATAAAGTGTTGCTGTTCTGCTGCTAGTTCAAGGTATTTCTGAGTTTTTTGGCAGATTTATAATCATAACACCCCCTTATGCTGACAAGTTTGTGTACACACACTTCACTTTGGCGCCTGTTGTTTTTAAAAGCATTGACAGATCAAATGTCCATTCCTCATCATCATCAAATCTATATATCATTTAAACATTTGGAGGGACGGACAACCTAGGGCATATATGAATATGTCTGTCATGCTCACTTAGACCTCATTAGGTTATTTCATATCATGATGATATTGAAAAATGATAATATCTTCTAAAGTTTTAGAAAAGTGGGGTCAGATGACAGAATTGGCAAGAATTGGCGTTGTATTTGCCATTAGAAATGGTAAAAGGGGTGAAAATGGGCTTGCATTCCATGGATGTGACTCGACCTTCAACTGGAAGGTTATTTATCTGAAAATATGGGGACTTGCAGGGAATTCACATAATCTTTTGATATTTTGGAGTAAAAAAGCAAATAAAAATCAATTTAAAGCTGTTAATTGAAAGATCTTGTTTGATCTATAAGAAGTATAGTGTCATGTGCTTCCCTCAGATGTTCTTTCTTTCTAATGCCTGGAGAGCTGAGGCAGCCCAGCTTTTATACCGGCTCCTAAAAATAACCGCTCTGCCATTGGTCTATACTGAATCATGGCGGGCCAATTAGAGAACAGCACTTCCTGTTCTGTGAAAGATGTTTCCTGTTGATAGTTGAGTGCCGAGGGACAACGCACTGCCGAGTTGGCAGTGTTTTCCTGACCTCTGTGGCCTTCGCGGAAACGTCATAGGCGATAGCGCCATGCGATCTGCGCGTAGCTCCGGCAGACGCGGCCATGCGCTCCGCGTGAGAATCAGTGTTTTGGTCAGAAAGTAAACACTGGCAGGAATGTGCTGCACATGAGCACACGTGGACAGAGAGGGCCCCCTCGGCACAGACTGGACAGACTCAGCCTTTCCTCTCCTCACAGGATGGACAGGCGGCGAGCTGCCGAGGTCCTCTGATTCAGTCAGGGATCACTCCTGAATGAGTCAACAGTACAGCCTTGGAGGGACTCATTTCATGCAAACAACCAAACATGGGCATCTTTTTGATGGTTTGGAATTTGATGGCGATAGAGATTGATAAGAGTTATTGCTTCCTTAGTGTTAACCATGAAGCCACCGCTCATCCTAGCACGTATCTCGAGATGAACTTCTTTTGACTTGACATTTTGACATCGTTTTTTACAAGCGGCTTTACAGGCTCAAGCAGGTGTCTCTGTGGAGGGATGGGGCTGGTACTCTGACTATCTCTTTCCACTGGATGAACAAAGAGAATTCCACTCCACTCTGAGCCGAGCTCACTGGAATGATTAGGCCGACCACTTTCATAACACCTTACTCCAAGGAGGGCATTTTACTAAACAATAACACTCATTGGATGGATACAGCACATAATGAAATGGATATGACAAATAAGAAATGACTGTAAATCATTTCAAGATATTGTGCCAGATGAACAATAGGGAGCTGAAGAAGTGAACAGGCCAGATTTAAAACCTGACATCTGGGCACCATAGGATACTTGATGGGCACCATAGGATGTCAGCATTCCAGGACAATCCCTTGCATTAAATAAAAAACAAACATTGCCACTTAGTTCATCTCTTACATGCACACTAACATAAACTTTTCATAAACAAATGAATTGTTGTAAAGCAGTGAGAATATGACTGAAACATTTTTCTAGTCATTTAAGTACTTCTCAAGTAGGTCAGAAGAAGTACAGCCATCATGATCAGGTGGTGTAGGCCTACGGTGACATTGACGTCAAGTATTTAGATGACGTGCCAGCTTTCTCCTCAGAGTGTATTACACTCATGTGTTCCTCTGATTGGTCTGTGATTGTTTCATGTATTTGCCGCCTTCTATTTCACCAAAGGTGTGACAACTGCTGCTGAAACTTTTGGGATGGGTGTTTTGTCAGTTAGCACTAGTCATGTTGAAAGCCAGACATGCTTTGTTGTTAGGCAGCAGCACCGTGGATGTCTTGGGTCCACTGTGCTGTAGGAAAGCACATTTTTACTGCACTCAGTCAACACAGAGACGGCTGCCAAATCATTCTGAAAACCAGATTTCACAGGAAACAGTTGAGATCTGTCCAGCACCCCTCCCTTACCCCTTTAGCCATGAGCGTCACACTCACTATTGCTGTGCACTGACTCATACAGGCCTGATGCTGCTCCTCTCTGGGCCTTCAACTGAGTTGATCACTATAATGCCGAGTTGTTGTTGCGCAGCTTTGAATGTAGACTTGTACATCTTGTCCTAATGCTGATCTCACTTAGAGACATATATATTTAATAGGGGAAGGAAATGTCAAACATGGGGAAGATGGTGGGTGTTCGACCTATAGGTGGACGAATGGCACGTGTATGCGCTGGTGTCCTGACGCAGGTTTTGTTGAGATTGAACTGGCAGTCATGAGGCAAATTCACAGTAATTAAATCTTTAATTTGCTGATTCAGGACATAGAATGGCCTACAGGTTATCTGGCTGATGTGACACATTCACTTGTGTCTGTTTCAGAACAGACTCTTCCTTGGATGTTCTCACATGTCATGTCACTCCTCCTCATTCACTCATGACCTCATCTGGTTTGACAACAGGTGCGTCAAGCAACTTCAGAACATCACATCTGCTGATGGCTTCTTTAGTATCTGACTCACTGCACTACCTTCCAGACAATGTGTCTGCTTATCAATTATACTGCCTATCCAAGTAATTTCCAGTCAAAGGATAATAAGGACGGACTACGTTCCAATGCCGTTGGCGGATTGCTCATTGACCACTCTTATTTAAAGGAGAATTCCGGCGATTTTTCAAATAAATCTGTTTCTCGGGGTCACATAGTACTGTTGGTACGACAAAAATTCTATTTTTGGTTTCTCGGTTCTATACCTAACTTGAATTGCTGCAGCCAACAGCTAGAGCGGCAAGGAAGCTAAAGTGCTACAATCTGGGGGCATGAACATGGGGGCTCATTCTTTGTACAAAATCACCGGAACTCTCCTTTAAGTGGTTATACACAAGTGAGAGTAAGGTTGGTAAAGGCCACCTGTGGTTCAGCCACAGTCCCAGTGTCACATGTAATCAGCCATGAGGTCATTCTTTCACCAACCCCTCACAAACGTGTCATATTTTTCTTTTATACAACAATTCTACTACCAAGTAATTGAGTTTGATGACACCATTTTTTGCATCTGTAGTTTATTTCTATTTTTTCTATTACCACTTTGACTAGACTGTGTCTGAACAGACCTGGTTTGGGAGCTGACATTGGTCTGCCTTCATGTGGCCTGCTAGTTTTTATTAATTAAGCTAATTGGTTTTCCAAATGTTTTGATATTAAAATGCACAAATACTGATCAATTTCACATTGTGGATCATGATTGCACAGAACAATGTCAATCATGGAGAATAATGAAAGGCCTTTTTTTGGCCAGCATTCCTAAAAGGGGGAGAGAGCATGAATGAATGTGACTTCTTTCAGATTACAATGCACACAGGCTCGCAACAAGTCTGCTAGGATGACGTCTTCCCCTTTTGTGTGCTCAGAACAGAGGTGATCTCAAGCCAAAATTATTCCTGCCATTTGGGAGAGTAGATTAATAATAAAAAAAGGTTGGCTGTAAGCACAATGGGACTTCCGTCTATGGATTATGTAGAAAGCCCTTTCCTTTGTTCCTACGCAGCAGTGGATTGCCTGGCCAAGGTCTTGGCAGAGACCCCTTCAACCTTCAGGGTTTCTTTTTTACTATTTCTTGAACAAAGAAAGTGAAGTAATATCCGCCTGTGCTCTGAAAAAAAAACCCCAGATATGTTTGCACACTCTGACAGCACTTGGTCTACACTTGGTAATAACCCTTGCAGTAGATCTTTGTATGTGATGTTGCTCTGCACAAATGAAACATCAAAAATAACTTGCTTCTTTTGAGAGATAGATCTCACACAGACAGTTCCCTGAAACAAACACTGAAGATCAGTGTGAAATGTCAACAGCACAGAACGTTATTGTGTGTCCACAATACACACGCGGGTAACTGTCCAGTTCCTTTCTCGCTGTTGATCTCAGTCAAGACATAAAGGGCTACTTACTGTAATGTGACTGAAGTTGTGCAATGCCACATGGCTCCTTTCAGAAGAAAGAATTACAGTTGGGTAAACACACCATAAATATTGACTATTTAACAGTTTCAAAAAAGGTTCTTTAGATTAGGATGTTTGTCTTGGCAGTGCTAACTAAATGACTCCTTTGTGAGACTGAAGGTTGGACTTTACGGCTGGGTTAAGGTCTTTTATTTGAACTGAGGCACAGTGCAGGATAATGTTCTTGCCATGACAACTCACAGGAGTTTGATGTGGTTTCTGTTCACTGAGAGCACTTGTATAATGGCTGCCATTGTTCTATGATTGAATCAAGTGGCTTCACTAAGACACTTATGAGGCGGCATAGAGTCACTATTTCATTTCGTGTAATTCACTCAACCGAAGGAAACAACGGCCCATAGCGATGAGATAAACAAGGCAGAGCATGGAGTACTTTGTCCTCATATGAATATAATTCATTTTTTCAAAGAATGTTGTGTGTTCATAGCAATACAGTATACTGCTTGAAGGAACATGTCTAACTTAGATTGTTCATGATAAAAGCAGAATGTGTACATAATCTATAGGCAGCTCTGTCTGTCATTGGAGTCAGTGTACAGTATGCTGTTTTGCCAGAGGCAACTCATGTCATTTCAAGATGGCAAACTTTGATGACAAGCTATGCAGAAATTCCCTTTGAGAGGTAAAATAAGTAATTTGTTACACTCTGTATAATGAATGGGTAGGGCTAATGTAGGACATTTTTTCTCATACATCATAGATCATAACTGGATCATAACTAGGTCATAATAAGGTACTTCAGCATACAAATGGCAGGTCATTGCTGTCAGTCGTGTTAAAATGTATGTCATGCCATTGGACTACATGGTGTTTTGGACTGATACTGGATTTCTTAGGACAGGACTCTGTACTCTTTAAGCACAGAAAACTGTGGATTAGCCAGATTCCTCTCGGTCAGACTAATCTTATGAAACTCCTGTATGGGTATGCTATGAAAATAAAGATACAGTACAGAGTTTTACCTTCTGGATCAAATCATTGCACTGATACAAGACTCAGCTAGCCTGACGAGCCAGACCCACATTAAAATGTAGGGTCTGGGCACTCACCATTTGCAGTGCTCAGTCCGAGGGGCGGGATAATCTGTTGTCTTTCAAATTCCCTCTGCACGCAATAGGACAGCAGCAGCGCTATGAGTCCCATGCCTTTCCCACCAGCGGAGCTAGTTGGCTAATTCAAACGTTTGCAAACTTAATAAAAGCTTAACTCGTGTCACACTGTTCGCCAACAGCAACATCCATCTTATTTGTTTTCAAGTAGCAGGGAATTCAAGCCAAACCGTTGCAACTCTGCCATCAATCATTATGTTAAGCCTACCTAACGACTCTATACACGATTTCATTGGCCTGATTGAGTTTCGATTTCTGGAGCTCACAAGCCAACGGAGAGTTTCTAGACTAGCCCTGGCAGCAAGGGGCGCGTCTAAATTTCTAGGCTAAGACTCAGCCACAATGATTTATTATTTTGTCTCAACCGTAATATTTGCACAGGGCTCGATATGGGTTTAATGTGGATACTGTACAGAAATGTTCAGAGTTCTCACCAATGGATGACTAGGCTTTATACAACAGTCTCTCGGGCTGTTTGCAAAATGTTCATAGAAGTCGGTAATAAAATAAACAAACAAATAATCCAGCCGGAGTACAGATGATGCCTGGAATGTGCTTTTTCACTGAATTACTCTGCAATGAGCGCACTGGTTCAGCTTGTCCTGAAAGAATGCAGCAACAATTCTCTCTTTGTCTAATTACAAAACAACACAGTTTTTTACTGTGGCAAATTTGAAACCAAACAATTTTTAATGCCACAGATTTTTTAATGGACATTTAAATGTAAATCAAAAGTAGAAACATTGTGTAATGGCTTTGTTTCTCTCCGCCAAGTGGTTGGACTCAGGAGTTCCAACACATGTTTTATGGCAACATAAAATCATGAAGCCCTGTCTAATAGCAGAACAATTCCTATACAAGCAGTCTGGCTGCTCCACTCCAGTGCTTAATGTGTAACCAATTGCTTGGTTACGAGTGGTTTGTTTTGGTTTTTATTTGAAGGGCAATCAATATTGAATGTAAGGAAACCAAGGCAAGCACAAGCTGCTGTCACAGGGGCACATTTCACCATGCTCTGCCACATTCCTGATAGGGATTTGATGGGAGCTTCTCGGTGTAAGGCGAGCGATAAAAAAACAGGCAGACCCAACCTCCTTGGTGTTTACAGAGTGACTCACTTGTATCGTGTGTGTGTGTGTGCGTGTGTGTGTGTGTGTGTGTGTGTGTGTGTGTGTGTATGATTGAGTGTGTGTGTACATATTTGCGGAGGGCTCATAATCACAACAACGTGGGTGACATTTCTGAGCAGGAAGCCGAGCAGGAACTTGTGCGCAGGGGGCCTGACAGGGTGCCCTGTGCAAACATTGACAGGCGGGTTTCACCACACCGAAACAAGGCCCCTCGAGGAGGGGACCCAGTCTGCCCTTTCATCACAGTGTCTCGCTGGGTGGTGTGGAGAAGGAAAAGAAAACCTGTCCACCTGTCTGCGTGCAAGCTTTCGCAAGAAGTTTACAGCTGCTTTGTATTTGTTTCTGGGGGAGATTCAGAGTGTTTACTACTTTATTTTTTCAGAAAAAAAAACAAGTGTGAAAATAGTTAAATGCGATTATGAGATCAATTCTTACCATATTCTGAAACCACAAACAGCTGTAGATAATGGCACAAGATGTAAGGTGGGCTAAATCTATGGGGACTACCTTGAAGCGTAAGTTTCTCATTTACAGTAGCTTTCGTCCAAGAGCACACAATGAATTCTCCAGGGATTTTGTACTCAATAAACTTCATTCATACGTGTCCAACCATAACATGAGTGATATTGTCTGCTCATTTTGAATGTGCGTCTAGTGTCACAAAAGAGTGTTGTTTGTTTGACGAGACCCAGCTGTTCACTTGCTTTGGTCCTCTGATCCCTATGTTGCAGCTCAGCTCTGAAGTTCAGACATGGCCTCTCTCTCTCTCTCTCTCTCTCTCTCTCCTTGTGTGTCCCCAAGTGTGTGGCTCTGATTTCCCATCCTTAACCAAGCCTTTCATTAGCGTGTCTCTAAACACGTCTGACTGAGTGAAGGACACACAGAGGTCATCATCGGGACGCCTGCGGGCTGATGACGGCGCATAGCACGTCCCAAGTCATTAAGAACAGAGACAATGACACAGGAGCTGAAGGGTCCATGCACCAAAGCTCATCCTAATGAGCTGCAAAGGGTGCACTTGTGGAGCTGCAACCATCATTATCTCTAAACAGTGTTTCCAGTCAAAATACAGTGGAGGCATGTGCCGAGACATCACCCCCACTCATAACACAATAGATAGTAATTGAGACAAGCTAAGACGACTTTTGTCTAGAATTATATAAACATTTTTTTTACTGTTTGGTCACTTACCTGGCCATTTTCAAAGAAAGGTATGACAGAAAAGTTAGTCATGTCAGCAGTGGTTATTTTTGGAGGTATGATGTATTAATGACTTCAAAGTTCATAAATGGAAGCATTACAATGATGGCTAGATTCTTGGTGGTATATCCAGGTATTGTTTTGTTAGTCATAATATATGGCATACTTTTTGTAATGATAATTCAGCATGGAAAACAAGCAGACATAGTTCTAGACCATGGACTGTGTAAAGATTTTTGTATATGCTGGATTTATATCAGTGGTTAACTCATAGAAAAGGCACACCCTGCTTAGTTCAAGTGAGCAATCCACTTTGGGCTTGTCTCTCCATTTTTACAGATAAGAAAACATGCAAGGTAATATCGAAAATGCTTTGTTGGTTTCCATTTCACCTGTCTTAACCTTTTGTCTGCCATTTTATCACTCCTTTGAGAGCAATAACTCAGTAGGTTCTCGTTTGACTGGAGCAGTTCATACACAGAGCAAGTGGTTTTTGTAGAGCCTCAGTACATTTTGACAACTATCGCCAAGTACAGAGGCTCTTTTGTTTGACAAAGAGTTTGATTTGCCTTCTTCCCATGAACCTCAATCAGTCACGTTTTTACTGTTGTCAAGTTCAACTCTAATCTGTCGTCGACATTCACCAAAGCACTCGTTGCAGTATCCTCCATTTGCAAGGTCAACACCTTTATGTACTATGGGCTGAGTTGTAGGCTTGTATTCCCCAGTGGCATATTTAAGTTTACTTTTAAACCGGCATGAAAGGGTTTGCTCAGTGTGGAGTGGAACGAAGGAATTGCAAAAATTCCCATGGCAGCCTGTTTTCCTTTCCCCTCCTCTTCCTTTCTTTTCCGTCTCTTTCGCAGCAATTTAAGTGATATTTTCTTCTCTGTAAACATAGAGTACAAGATATGAAAAACACTGCAATGGTCTTTGTAAGAAAGGGTGAACTATTCGCTATGTTTTGCTCAATGGCATGGTGTCAGTCATGCAGGTTTCTAAATGATGACATGGATTACCTGACATCTGGGCTTGTCCCTGGCTTCTGAGCTTGAATTTGTCCCTTGTGACATAGCTACGTGAAGCACATCCTGTATCGGTATATGTATGCACATCCATGTACATCTAGCTGGTGTGCTTTCAAGGTTAACTGTAGACTTACTGTGCTAGTTGGATTCTCTGAGCACATTAAATCCACTCTGTGTGGGACTGGTTAGTGGCAGTTCTGAAATCAGCTCCTGTGCCACCTTAATTGTGATTCTTCTGTCTGGCTCCATGCTGTCCATGGTCTGCCTTTACTTTAATTAGGTTTCACCTCACACACTTAATCACACAAGATGACAGACCTCACACACATGAGTTTAGTATGCATAAACACATTCATGCACACCAGAGCACAGACATCCAAACACAGAGACACATTTTACACAGGCTTTCGAAAACTCTTTCATTCTTTCATATACACACACAAACGTTTAACAAACATTTAAATTCTTTATTTGGATTAGAAGATAAGCATATATCATGGTATAATCCAAATTTGATAGAAAGGTGTACAACAGCAGCCAATATCCCAGTCCATTATGCACATTAGGGGTAAAGGTGGCACCTACGCCTCCATATGTAGAGGCTACCAATTACTGCTGATACAGAGCAATATCACACACACACACACACACACACATACAGGTGTATTTCTGTAGACGAATTCTGTGTTTTTAACCAATATTTTTTCTGTTTTTTCTGAGTGTGGATCTTGCCATGAACTGAAGGTTATCAGTAGCATAGCCGTGTTCTCATTTAGTGGGAAGCAGACACTTCATGACAAAGAGTTGGGCCATTGCCTTTGGAGAACTGAAGTAGCCTCTAGGGCATACTGCATCTCCGCTGGCCAGTAAAGTGGGGCAGAGGAGAGGAAAGGTGATAGGCAGAGAAAGAACCCTGTTTGCTCTCAATATTGGCCACAGTGCCTGAGTCTTTTGTTTACTCAGACAAAGACTTACCTTTGGTTTCACCTGCCAAGTTACACCATGAGCAATCGTTCTGTCTTTATCGAGTCATTTGTGTGGCCTCAATCAAATGTCACGTCATGGAATTTCATACGGCGGGCCTCTGGGACCGGTGAACAGAAAGAAGTGACAAAAGGGCCTGTGTGCAAATGCAGTTTATTGCCTTAAATGAAAATGTGGTGCATCAGACATTTGAGAGTTAGATGAAAGGACACCAGAGGTTAACGTGAGGTGGGACATTAAGATCTTGTGAAAGGAGATCAATTTCTTTTCGTTATCACTACAGTCCCAGAGGGAAAGGTTATTTAAGGGTTCTTCAAATTGATGAAGTGTCTGTAATTTAGCACTTTTGTCTTGTGTTGGATGCATTACAACTATTTAAAAAGTTCTAAGGTATATTATAGGACATGGGTTTTCTCCACAATATAATTTTATAGTAGTTTCTTTCTGAATCACTTTGTATAAAGTAAATAAATAAATGCACTGCACTGCAATAAGAGCACTGCAGCTCTCCAGACTGCCTGTCTTTAGCTCATTTGGAGCCGATTGTCTACCGGTGAATTGGGCATGCAAGTGCTGGCCTGCAGGGAGCTCTAGGAGGCTCCAGACGGGCAACAATGGGAGCCTCCGTCACAGAATGGACACCCGGTGGCCCAGGGTCTGGAGGTACGCCTCACTGTAGAGGTGACTCAGGTCAGGTCAGTCTGCCTTTGGTGAAGCAAATAGAGCATATTCTACTTTAGTGAATGTAGAATCCACTGTTGAAATGTAGGAATAAAAATGTAATCACATGTAACATTTTGTTTTTTTATAATGCTTTTCACTGCCAAAAAAGAGAGAAAAAACATTCTTTCAGAAATGAAGCATCTTTGGAAAATGTGTGCTTGGTGGTTGTGGTAGCCTAGGCCACCTAACAGTGAAAAACGTGTGTGTGTGTGTGTGTGTGTGTTGTGTGATTCTCTCAGCGGATGGAGAAGATGGACGGCCTCCCTGTCAGCCGCTGTTGTCCTGTCTAGCCACTTGTGCCTTAAACGCTCTTTAAATTGCCCAAGTGCAGAGTAACATGGATAATTACAGTAATGTCTGACACTGAGACGCTGTATTTTGAAAGAAGGGGAGAGCAAACATTTTTACACAGTTGATCTGTTGTGGTTGAGACATAGCCATTTGAACCTGAATGAGCCTGAATTTCTTTCTTCGGTGATATTTTTTTCTTTCTCTGTCTGTGTCTCCCTCTCTCTCTCCATCAACCTTGGTGGGCTCTGGAAACAATTCCTCCCCCTAACCCCCTCCCCCCCCTTTTCTTTTTCAAGTCAGGTGTAGACACGTAATTATGTACTTCTTTCGGTTTAAAGTTACCGGCCCTAATGTAGTCTCTTTAAAGTGTGTCCAAGTTTGGGGGGGGATGGAGTTCCAGTGGCTATTGCTGCTGGGTTTTTTTCTCCGCAGCATCTAAATAATAATAAAAGGGGATGAAAGGCGGTACAAACCGCAGTCACAGACAGGATGTAGTGGCTAAAATGACAAGCATTCATCTCACAACAAAGAGGTGCGCCTCCTGCACAATGTGCCCTGATTGAATTCTTTAATTGCCTGTATCTCTAATTGTTTTATGGGTGCTTTTAGACAATAGTGAGATTCTTTGATTAATTTGTCTTATTATTATGTTCTTCCATGGAGCAATACAAAGTTGCAGTGTATCCCATAGAACATACAGTACATCATTTGACATCAGACATCATGCTGAAAGCCACAGACCACCTACTTTGCAATACATGATCTAAGGTTATGCATGCTGGCCAAAGAGAATGGGGAAAATGCTGTAGAGCAGATCAACCATTACATAACAGTCTGGGGAGAATGGCTATGGAATTACTTTTGATCGCTTAGAATTGTAATTGACTTTGGAGATGCATCAATCTTCACTGAACTGAAGATCACGAGGCAATAGAAAAACTCCTGTTGGAAGCAACATTCAGTATTTCTTTTCTCAGAAGGCAGAGAGCTATCTTGAACAGTTTCGGTATGTGGGATACAGTATCTGGGACATTTGTCTCTGTAACAGCAGAGTTTGCGGGTACATCATTTTGCTCAAGCGAAAGGTTCTGACTCACTTTTCATGTGTTTTAGTTCTGGTATTTGTCATATAGGAGTTTTGTTTTCAACATCACATAGCAGAATTTCAGCATTGCTGGGGAATGTTGTCCATTATCATGACAACATTCCCCAGCAATGCTTTCATTCATCAAATGAATCTGAAGAGACTTGATATTTCCTTTAGAGTGAGAGCAAAACTGAGGAGCTCTACGGTGAAAAGACAGCTACTGTGCAGATTGAATAATCTATTCATCTTATGGTATACCTAACCCCAAAGGAGCTAAAGCACTTACTGTACATGAGTACAAAAAGTTGTTCAGGATAATGAATGCAGGTGAATGAAGGTCATTTATTGAGGAACTTGTATTACATGGGAATGGGGACACAAGAAAATCTATCCGAACAGCAGCAGAAGAGTTTCCACTAATACTGCCAAAGCTATGCTAAAAAAATAGTCACACTGGCTGACTAAAAATGAAAATGAAGACATAAACCCATATGTTTCTATTTATGTTTCCAGTTTTGTCTTCTTTACATAATGGGCCTCAATCTAGAAAAGGTGCACTTAACCCCATGCAAGCCAGGAAGGTATATCTTATGCAAGAGCTCTTTTAGAAAAAAAACAACTGATGGGCATGTATGGTCTAGCATCGCGTTTGGAAGACCGTTTAGCTGTCGAAATCTACTTGATAACCTACCGCTGTACACTAAATTGTCCTGGGGGAAATTCTGTGGTTGGAGTTGGATGAGCCGTCAGCCTGGCATGCGATTGTGTCCAGAGCAAGTCAGATTAGGGTAAGTATGACATGGAGGACATGGACCACTATCATGTCACTCATCATCACTGAAATCTTACTCGGGAAATGACTCGAGGGGCGACTGTCAAAGCCAAGGCAGAGAGAGAGAATATGAGGTGGTTTCTTGTCACGAGGCTTTTGTGTTTTAATGCTTTGTCGTCTCTGGAATGAGCGTATGTATAGGCCTCTGGCAGCCAGGGAGGGATGAAACAAAGGGAGGGAAAGAGGGATACAGAGAGAGTGTGTGAGAGAGAGAGGCATCAACATGTAATGAACTGATGTAATTATGTTAATTAGTCTCTGACATGACACCTCAATCATGTGTAAGGAACTAGTATATTCCGGTGTGAACTTGCTTTGAAGTACAGATACAAACTGCTGCAGTTTGTGAGTCATCCTGAACTCTGATGACTTTTCAACATTTGGTGAACTTCACATTCAGAGAATTGAGATGAACATGAATAGTAAATGTTGAAAAATAGGCTGCACTCATATGTTTTACCCCCTCTTAGAGTGCAAGACTTAATTGTGTTAAAGGAAGAGTCTTTCAGTTACAGATTTTAATCTGAGATATTAAAATAAAAATGTTCCTTAATGCAAGTCTAATGCAAGCAAGTAGCCCAACTTCAAGTCATATTAGATCACAGAGTAACTAGACACAAAGGCTCTTAACTAATTTAGCTTTACTATCAGACTCCATTATAGAGTCTCATTTTCACTCCCCTAATTGTCCTTCACTCTGAGATGCACAGTCACTGTCAGAGATGCCCTCTGCGGTCGTTTGGAGGTCAAATGTTCTGCCCAGGCGAAGCAGACAGGGTGAGTGTACCACTAGCACACAGGCAAGGTCATGTGATTGCTATTAGTCAGTGGGTCTCTGGACGCCCACCTGCACTCACACACAGGGAAGCGTTTCTGCTGATGGGGATTAGGGGTGGGGAGAAGAAAAAAAAAGCCCTCCTCCTCAGTTTCAGCCCTGTTGATTCTGGCTCTGTCGCACTGCGATGAGCAGACAAGATGTGAATGCTAATGCAGCAGTGAAGGAGAGCAGTGAGAGAGAGAGAGTGAGAGAGAGAGAGAGAGAGAGAGGGAGGGAGGGGAAGGTATTGTTGAGAAGCTCAGGTTAAGACAATAAACGGGCGGGAGAACAGAGAGCAGACAGTGCATTTCTGGTGCTTTGAGTTCAGTCTCTTTCCCACAGGCTCCCGCTGGAAACCTGCGGAGGCAAAATATTTGGTTTGGAGGTTCCGATGGCAGCGCTGCAGTCCAAGCTCAACCGCACGCAGGACGAGCGCGATGGACGAGGGCGGAGGGGAGGCAGGCACGGCCGCAGACACCCGCGCGAGGCCCGTCACACCACATGGCCCGCCGGGCCGGACCAACCAGAGGCCGGCCAGCACGGCCCAGTCAGAGGAATGCCTTCCCTTGCCCACAAGAAAATGAGCAAGCCCCAGTGAAGCGCACGTCTACAATTCACTCCAAATTCCACAGTTGCAAAATTTCACAGGATTTCACCATCCCAGATTTGGTCACCTCAAACAGCTGACACCGATTTTCTTCCGGAAAAAGGTGGTCTGGTGAGTCACCTGTTGACACGGATTTTGCAGCACACACACACTCTGTGGGGACACTGAATAGTCGAAACCTCAGTATTAGCCAAGTCTGATTATACACCCACATAAAACTGGACACTAAGCATTTTTCTAAATCCCGAGGAACCACCGCTTGGCGTCATGCGTTGGGTTTCCGATGTTTATTTTTGCCCTGCCAACAAACTAAGGGCCCTGTCATCAAAGTAAGGAAATGGGCCTCGGAATCTCTTGACCACCGAGAGCACTTCAAAGAGTGACACAGGCTAGATTTGTGATTAGTGACCAGGAGTCAGCCTGGTTGGATGGCCTCTTTAATTAGCCAGCAGCAACAGTTGGTAAATACTACCCCATCAGCAGCCCCCCCGCCCCCCGCCTCCATGGCCTTTTTCTTTTGCAAGGTCTGATAACATCTCCACAGAGCTAAGAATCCCCCTATCAGAGCCACAGATACAAATTGCCTCACTGTAATGCTGTGAGATTGGGGCCACTAAGAGCTTTTTCTTCAGAAAAGCTTTCAGACAGACTGGAGTCGTGGTTCACAAAAAAAGGTCTGAAAACCGCAGAGGCCTTCTTTTATTAGGCAAAGTAGCCGAATATGACTCTGAAAGCTATTGTCGACAGCACAAAGTGTGTGCACAAAACGTCAGTGGTTGAGACTTTCTCTCCTAAAGCCCCAATGCACGAAAACACAACCATATCAAATAGCCACTCGGATCTGTTTGTTGCTTTTTTTTTGACAAATCACTCTGAGGAATGTGGGGCTTAATCATTCTGCCTGTAGTGCTCTTCTGCAGGGACAACATCCGTCTGCATCGCCTTGATTGCACATACAGTGCTCTCCCTTGGGGCTGCTGTGACAGTTTGCCTGTACCATTCAAACCAGGAAAAAACTATGCATTCTTTTGTATCCATTTTGGACGGCGCACAAAAGCGTGAGCTCAGAGGAAACGGTGAGAGACAGGTGTTCAGCAGAAACAGTGCATACTCTCCAGCTGCACTGACAATAGCAGTTACTTTGAAGAGGAATGGATGATGGTCGATTTTTAGAAATGACCCGAGGAGTCAAACATTTCACAGTTGGCTCCCAGGCTTGGTGTACTGGACATTCGAGTGTCATAAGCTAAGGCAACACATGTAGCTGACATCTCAAACAAAATGACGGCAACAATATCAGTCAAGAAACAATGTGAAAATGGCATGCAAGCCAATGTTTTAATATGGTATTGTGTGTGTGTGTGAGAGGGAGAGAGAGAGAGTTTGTTTAGCAGACCTATATAAAACGTGAACTTCCTTACCAGCCTCACAAGTTGTTTTGAGGTGAATCTGTAATTTATTTATTTTTCCTCAACATGTGATGTCCATTAAAGGCAGCAATGTGGTGTTTGATGAGAGGATTTGAGGATCATCAGCACTACTAATGAATATCTGACACCAGTTGCATGCTTTGGGTAAGTGAAAGTGACAAGATGCAAACAAATAGCTAAGCCAAAAAATTGAGACTTGTATCTAGTTTCAGTTAATTGCCTTTAATCATGCTACAAAGTAAAAGGTTCCTCCAAGATTTTGTCAATCAATGTAAACATTTGAAATTGTGGCTGTATTTCTTTTATGTTGTTATGGCATATGTGTAACTCAGTTTTGTGAATTTCTTGGGGTGGAAGTGGATCTTAAGATTTAGAAAACTAGCTAGTTAGCTAGCAGCTATTACTGTAGTCTGATGATGATGAGGCTTGATTGGGGTGACTGAGTTCATCAGAGTCAAAGAGAACGGTACTTTATATCTGAGTGTCTATGTAATCACAACCAGAGCGATTCCACACTGAGTCTTCAACACAAACAGAAAGTTGAAAAAAGAAAGTTGAATTGGGCTGACCGCTCTACCGTGATGCAACCAATCATGCAATATTCTTGGAGCGGTCGAAGACAGTGACAGACTCAAGAACAAAAGATGTGTTTTTGTCCACATTTGGATCCAACAAATACCTCACCAAACAAGTTTAAATTTCAGTACCCTGTTTTCATCCAGTAGGTCTGCCTTTTCTACAGTATGTAGGCAGCTTAACTGCCCTGTTGTCTCTCCTTACACCTCACACCTCACACCTCAACACCAACAACGGAACAAATGAAAGCTGAACTTGTCAACACAGGAGCAGTAATAGTTTAGAAGAGCTGTGAGATTCGCCCGGGAGTCTGAGCATGGCTCTGGAAAGTGGAGCGGACATGTTGGTCACTGACTGATGGTTGGAGTTGAACAGGCGTGAAGTCGAAAGAAGTGAGTGTGACGCAGCCCCAGACCCTGCGAATGCCAAAAAACGAGAACATTTCACTGCGGCTGACGTCACTTCACTGATGAGAGCTCATCACATGGCACTGTGGAGTACTGAGGGGCTTTTTCTTTTTTAAAAGCCAGAGCTGTTAAATCACACTGATTCTTTCCTAGGGCCTAAATGAGCCTACAATCAAATCCACATGAGCTGCTCACAGGCGAGCACGTGGGCTTGAAAATAACCAGCTATTAATTATCATCAGGAAACGTATAGTGTATATTTCCCTCCTTCATTTAAGGACTATCTTGAACAACTTAGTTTGAGGAGAGAGCGAGAGAGAAAAAAAATGGCATGTTTCTTAGTTGCCAAGGAGAGCTGGTCCCAAACAGAGGAATGATATTTGATACACAGTTCATTTCTCTCAACAACAGGGGCGCCCTCTCTGGCTAAATCTCCCAGGAGAGTTCAGGCGTGTCCAAAAGTGTTTCCAGCAAGACAGGGTATTTTCCAACACTCGGTATTAAACTGGCGACTCCACAAAGGGGTAGACTGTAAATTCATTTAGCTCTTGTTATGCCGCAATAATTGTGGTATGCGAGCACTCGGCCTGTCCAAGCCACAGTAAATGAGAAGTCGAACAAACTGAACGAAACGGAGGAGAGAGGAGCGTCCAAGCGCTGCGGACGTCACCGGCGGCGCGGCGCTGCGTACTTGTGTTGCATGAGTGTGTGCGGCCGAGGCGCCGGCGGCAACGTCCAAGGCCTCGTCTGCTCGATGTTCACTCTGACGTCTGATGGTGGGAACTGACTGGCTGAGCGACACGGATAGGCACGCGGGGTGACGCAGTGTAAGGGAAACACACCAGAGGCTGTGCACCACACCAGAGGCCCAGCGGCCGGCCCAGACAGGGCTTCGCTGACGGCTCTTGACAGTGACCACACTCTGGGATATTACCCGAGGGGGTCATGGAGGAGGGGGTGGGGGTGGGGGGAGGTTTAGGGGGTAGAGGTGTGTGTATGGGGGGGGGGTGTAGAATCTGTGAGGATCCCCCCTTCCTCCAAGCAGCTGAAAAGCGTGACATTGATGCAGGCCAGTGGGGTTCCCCGAGAGCAGTGAAAAAACCCCTAATAAATTCCATGTGTGTCAGGGATCTGGCGTGGGGCCCTGGGCATCTTGATCACATTGGCAGGGCAGCGTGGCTGCACTCGCCGTGCCTCGCCGTGCACTCGCCCTGTTATTGACAGAGAGCGTGGCACCCTGGCTGGGTAATTACCTCTCTTCCTCTGCGCTAATGAAAGGAGGTTCGCCTGCTTTGCACAGATCAGTGTGATGTGTGTGAGTGTGTGTGTGAGTGTGAGTGTGTGTGTGTGTGTGGGGGTGTGTGTGTGTGTGTGCACAAATATCTGTAATGTGTGACTGTGTGTGTGTGTGTGTGTGTGTGTGTGGGGGGGGCGTGCGTGTGTGTGTATGTGTGTGTGTGCACAAATATCTGTAATGTGTGACTGTGTGTGTGTGTGTGTGTGTGTGTGAAATGTGAAAACATTTCCATTTCCTTCAACACTGTACTCAGAGCTACATAAATGTTTCTGATTATATCATCAGTGGTTCCACTTGAGTATGTCTTGTTTCCAACATAAGTCATAACTGAATGAAATGTACAAACTGGTAAACACTTTATAAAAAACACACTCTGGCTCCGTGGCAGTCATCTGACTAGTATTTGCATGTTCTTATACTTTGACTGCTCTACAGGCTCAGTGAATAGCCAGATTTGCTTGGAGTACATCTCTTCACTTTAAATTAAAGTGATCAACTCCATTTGGTTTGTGCGCTGATGCATCTCCTCCGGCATTCTTACAGGGACATAACAGTCAGCTCTGTTTAAGGAATCACGTTTTTATTTTTCAGGAATGTATTGTTCCTGTGGATGGCTCCCCTGAGAGCACCAGAAGGTTATGGGCATATTTTTTTATAAACAATTACAGCAGATGTTGCACGCCCGGCCAACTATTATTTCTGGCCCTAATAGATTCCATGGGTGAGATGAGAGATTAATAGAAAACAGAGGGAGGCTCGATTTCACCGCACCACCATAGGTCTGCTGAGGGCTATGGAGTCTTTACGACACACACTGGTTTCAATCTGTTTGACCAATAGCAAAGCTCCTCCACCAATGCTGTGAGGACTTATATTATGATCTTATGCACTTGAGTGAGACATTAGAAATCATTTTCTCATCACTTTTCCCAGTGTTTTTCCTGTTAGACCTGTGTGTTAGCCGTGTGAATAATGTAATGTGATCGTTTCATTTCTTGTTAATCCCCGCTGGCAAATTACGGGCTGGCAGTTTTTGCTTTGCTCCGCGCATTGCTAAATGAGCTGCAACCAACTATCAGGTAATTACAAGCTTAAGGGGCAAATAAGCACCTGAAGGAGGAACAGAGCTATTTTTGTGCTGATTATGCTGTCGAGGGAATCAACAGTGATGAGGACAGTGGCCCTACCAAGAACACCCTGTTGTGTTTTGTCTTCAAACAAAATCTTTATACAAAAAAGGTCCTGTTCATTTAAAAAGTATATATCTTTTTAAGTAAAGGTGGAGGTCTTGATTCCTCTGTGTAAATATTTTGCAATCCTTCCATGTTGTGTGGTCAGATCACATGTAGTGTGATCTATGTGCCATTTCATCTTTCTTATCTCAACTTCGATATGAGGTGCTCGCTAATGCAGAAATGGATTGGTTTGGAGGTGTACAGCGGTGTAAATAAATGCCCAGCCAAACTGAGGTGAACCTCAACTGACATATGTAAAGTCTGGAAAGTATATTATGTGGAATCAGCCTAACCACAGTCACATGAGAAGGTGATAGTGTCAGGGCTGTTGACAGGGTGTTTGCAATGAATCTATATTCCATATCAATCTGGCCATGGACGCCCCAAAGGTAGGTTCCTGTGGGAGAGAGCTGAGAGAGGTAGAGAGCACAAACGTTCTTTTTAACCCCTGCAATGGTGTGATCGGGAAAGAATCGACCCAAGAAGCAGAGTTTCCATCTCACCTCATTGAGAAAAGAAACCACCTTCCAGTTTAAATTCATTTTGTTTGGAGTTCACAAATATGATCAAAGGTTTGGTGGATTAGTGGATTAGAAACAGTCACAGGTTAATTGTTCATTTAAACTTAATTTGCATGTGTATGTGCATGTATGTGTGCACGTGCGAGGTATGTGTGCATCTGTTTGTGTGGAGAAGTGAAAATAAAAACTGAGAAAGGTGCGGCTCCCACTGTTGCTTGCGTTTAAAGGTCATTAGAGTCTGGCGCGGATACAAAGGATGCGTTCTGTGGCTTTATGGGTTGTGGCGCCACTCGCCCCAGACGCCACCCGTGCCAAGTGCGAGATGAGCCGGAGCGAGGAGTGGGCCCGAGCGCCTGGGCCTGATCAGTGCACTCCTCCAGCGGCAGCGGCGGCGGCGGCGGCGGCATATTTCCCAGCTGAGCTCGGCAGCACTGCGTGCCTCGGCCCTGGGCACGCCTCTCCAACTCAGCTTGTTAAGAACCTGTTATGATTCTGCACCCGCTTGCCAAACACACACACACACACACACACACACACTCACACACACTCACACAAACATACACGCACACAAAACACAACCCCCCACACACACACACACACACACACACCTCTCCTCTTTTTCTCTCTGACTACATAAGAGGTGTGCCAAGTTTGTATGAGAATGTGTGTGCGTGTGTGTGTGTGTGTGCGTGTGTGTGTGTGTGTGTGTGTGTGTGTGTGTGTGCGTGTGTGTGTGTGTGTGTGATGGAGTGCTTGCATGTGACTGTATGTATTTTCACTTTCATGCTCACTCTGTTTTCTTTCTGACTCTCTTTGTTTCCTTGAATCTGAGAGAACTTCACCACATCTGTGTTTTTATTCAAACGTGCCCAAGAATCCATCTCCTCGTTGTTCTCTTTGCAAACGTTGCCCCATATTTCCCTGCTTGAAGCTGGATTATGCATAGACCTGGCGTTTAAAAATAATTAAGTCCAGCCAGTACCTAGAACACAGCCAGCTTACACCTTTTGCAGACGGTTGCTGGTCTTTTGCACAACTGTCAGCAAGTCTGTTCAAGTCGTACTTCTTCAAGGCATGGTTTAGCATTTTTCAATTCCAATGATTGGCCAGTTGTTGAGGCTCAGACAGCCAGCAAATGTCTAGTCTGTCAGCACATCTTCAGAAAAAGAGGGAAAACAACTAAAGTCCTTTAACCATTCTTCCCATTACTCAAAAGCACTTCTACACCCATAAGCAAAATAGAGGATCTGTATCACAGATACAAAAAGAAGAAAGAAAATATGACCTATCAGTGTATGACAGCAAGAGAGAAAGTGATGGATGATCGTTTGATTTATGATCACGTCACAGCACACAGTGGCACATCATTAACACACACACAGCCGAGCCTGGGGAGGGACATTGACGACGATTACAGCCATGTTCTCCCTCTTGGGTCCCACCAGTGTAATTGCCTGTGCTTTGTTGCTCCACGGAGTGTGTGTTCTCTGGCGGAGCTTTGAAGTCGGCCGGGGTGTCTTTTGATTGGGCTCACAGTGGGGATAGCCGGCTGCTGTATAAACACACTGCTTTGTTTGCACTGACGGCATGTGAGAAACAGTTAAGGTGCTTTTGGTATGGCTGCATTGATAAGAGATGTGTAATGATGGATCTCTATTAGCAGTTGTGAAATCGACTAATTTATCGAGGGAATCTAATAGGTAAAGCAGTCTCTTTGGTTGTAAAATGTTTTTATTGCATTTCAAATTACTTAAAATATCTAAATGCAAATATTTCTTATGTTGGTCATATTTAATTTGGTCTACTTCTGTAGAGGAACTACGCTGTTAATATAATTGTAAAGGAAACTGCAGTTTGCTAGAATGTTGCTACTTGTAAGCACATGTGAAATTGTGTCTTCTCTTCTGGGGTAAATATTAAAGTCATAAACATTTTGCACAGCATAGGTGTTCTGGATTGTAGAAGTTTTGAGCTTTGAGTGTGTAATTCATTTTCCCACAGGAGGCTGGCTAAGTGACATTGTTAAGATCCCAGTGGGGTGCCTCTGTACCATTGCAAACCAATGACTGTACTCCCAGCAGTGGCAACCTGGAAGACGTCTCCCACAACTCACTTGGAAAAAGAGACGCTAGAACACACACACACACACACACACACACACACACACACACTCCTTTTCTCTCATGCTTTCCCCTCCCTCTCGTTCCCTCACACAATACATTCTCTCCATTCTGGCTTTATTATCCGGCCTGCAGCAGGAGGTCCTCTGGGGCCTTTGGAGCTGCATTCAGGTGCACTTGTTGGCCCTCTCTATTCTGAGCCTGACAGGCAGACAGAGCGCCAGGGCCGTTGTGTGGCGTCTGGGGGGACCCCCGGTGTGAACCTGTCTCAGGTGTTTGTTTGGGGGTAAACAAACACAGGCTTTGTCTGCGCAGGCATGTTTATCAAGCCAAATCAAAGCCCCGCTCATTTGTTGCCTGCATGACAATAGCTGCATAATGAAGGCAGCATAATGGCTCTCATTCTTCTGGCCTGTTCTGCTTGTTTAGCTTAATGCCCTGACCTTCTAAGCCGGGAGAAAAGCCTGTCAGGTAAAAGAGAGGGCAAAAGGAGTCCCTGAGTTATTTATTTCTTTGTGTCATTTGCAATTCAAATGAAATTTCACATGGCCCACAGCCATGGTGCATGTGAAGTACAACCTTCAGCCTAAGGTTAAAGTCGTACTCATAGTCTAGCTATCCATGCTTAATAAGTGGGCCTATTAGTCAGAGTCTAGCCATCACAGCCATGTTTAATAACTGAGCTTGTTATTGCTTTGAGGGGACATTTGTTTCTTCAAGGCATCTCTTCAAAATAAAGAAATAATAGTGAATTAAAGAATTAGTCTGATTCATTTCATTAACATCAAAGCTGGGATGACATTGTCTGTTAATATTTCCTGGATATCTCTGATGATTAAGATTTTAAAATTATTTAAAGATGCAATTCTTTAAATACCTTGGTTAATGGTAATTGTTATCATTCAGTTTCTTGATTTCTTGGTATAGATTCATTTTATATATGGGTGCATTACCAATAGCTTTTTCATTTATTTAATTTTTCTTTAAGCCAGGACACACTATTCTAGTCACAGAGCATATGAGAGAACCAAGGGAGAGGGTAACAAGATATGCCCGTGTTTTTATACTCCTTTGAGCAATATGATTTGCTGCAGTCTTTTTTATTTCCGCTGAGCTCCCCAAAGTTAAAATGACAGCAACAGCAAAGAGTGTATATGAGACTTTGGAAAATTGCAGTCGGTCAGCACTTCAATAGTTAGTTACCAACCTGAAATGACATGTTTCTTGCGAGATTGTATAATTACACGATTGGGGGCTTGCCTGCGTATGTAATGTGAGGCCTTTGTGTGTTTGGGGAGGGAAAGAGTTCAGATGGAGGAGAGGGAGGTGTGGCATTGAATAAATAAAAGAAGACGGCCCCCCATCCCCATCAGTGAACGGCTTGTTATTCCTCGTCCAGCCAAAACAGTATGAGGACAGAGAGAGGGCCTATGTGGTTCATCATGCTACAGCTCTCATTTGGGCCCACGTGTCTTGCACAAGAGATGTCCTTAAGCTGCACGGGATGAGCACTCGGAAAAAGAATGCAGGTACATCTGTCTAGACGGTGTGTCCAACTGATCCCCTGTCTGCTCCCATGGTTTGCAGCAATTCCCATGGCTCAGTCACTGTCACTGCCACTGCGTGGCATGACCCACGCGTCTGGCCTCCTGTGCCACCTGTCCATCCTGACCATCCAGCTTGAGCACAACAACATCAGCTTGCATGGCTGTGTCTTAAAATGTTTTTGAATCACTTGTTTGGTGTTGGTTGTGTTTGACAGGATTCAATGTGAAGTAATATCTCAGTCGACATTCTTGGCACGGTGAGATGCCTAATATATTTGCCATTTTCACAGTTGATTGCACTTTATGACAGACAAAGCTGGCTGGTTAGCAGCGTTTCATAAGTTATAAACCTTGCAGCAATGAAGTTGTTATTTCACACCTCAGGTTCTCTGTGCTTTTACGTGAACACCAGTTTTCGTTTCCCACATGATCCTGAGTGCTTTGGTGTGTTTATTGTGAATGTCACTGAGGTTGAGTGATTGAGAGGTGGTATTTTAAGGGGTGAAAAAACGTAGTAGTGACAAAAGCAAGGTATGACAAATATGGAGCTCTGGCATGGCACAGCCAAGACAACAAAAGAGAAGCGTCTTTTTCTCGTGAGAATAAGCTGTAGGAATGTCTGCATATCCTCCACCGGTCCTGTGAGTTCTTTTAAAACCGATTGGTTTCTCTGAATCTACCGAGGTTGTGAATATTTCCTGTTCTCTGGGAAGGGATCCAACATATTCCACTCTCTCTCCTTCTCTCCCTCTCTCTCTCTCTGGAAACCAAATACAGTGTTCAACTACCATGTTGAATAGAGTCGTAATGGGCATATTCACACATATCAGAGGAATAATATTATTTTTTCTCGTGCTGAAATGGCAGAGTGGGGAGTAGGAGTTGAGTTTCCCAGGACTTTTTACAGGTGATGTGGGGCCTCTGAGTTTGTGGAAACTGAGCTGCTCAAAGAGGCCATCTCAGCAGAGCTTATGCACAGTGCCCTGCGCTGAGGTGCCTTTTGAAGATGACGACTATTTGAAGTCAAATCAAACATCTGTGGAATGCCTCTCACCAGGGTCTGTTATCTTACTGGGCCCTGGACAAAGAAACCATATGTACATCAAACTGGGCAAAAAAACTCACCATCATAGAGAACCTAGTGGCATGAACACAAAAAAACAAACACATTTTTCCTACTGAGATGCTACTCTTTTTCATACTTGACCCACTGAAAAATGTCCACCCTGTGATGCACGTATGGATCTGAGTGGTGCCCAGCTGACTCCGTAACTGAAGGCATTCCGTGTTTGTGAGACATGTGGTTAACCTCCCACTGCTGTGACGGGCCAACTGGGGCTTTCAAGCTATAGTGTGGGTAAAAGCATAATTAGACCAAAAGCACCTTGTGTCTGAGCAAAGGGGTAGCAAGCCCCCGGAGGCATTAAGCACACATCTTTCATGTCTACTAAAGCACTCCTCCAAATCCCCTGTCAGGTTGGGGCTGAGGCGAACAATGCAAAACTGGCTGCAGTGCAGACTGTTTCCACAGAAATACTTGCACAAAAACATGCAACGGGCACGTGAGTGGACGAGTTGGGCGAAAACAGACAGATTTCATCAGTGATGTCTCAGGCCGATAGTGCCAACAACCATCCACAAAAGTAGCCAAGTGAGTCACCGTCTGTCAGTACAGACAAAAACGTGGCTTTTCAAATCTCAATGGAGTAGGTCTTTGTTGTGTCGGTGCCAAATTTTGTTACTCAGGAATTTGCTGTGGTGATTTGTTGAGTTTTATGTGTCTGGTTGCCCCACACAATTGCTGGTTCTGGATGCAAACAAGAGCAAGTTCGAAATGCAAACAAGGAACGTGTTTTTCATACCACTAATAATGACGATGATAATAATAGTAATCATACCAGTCTATCAGGTGTCTCTCTTAGAGCAAGGACAAGATGTACAAGACATGTCTTAATTTGCATGTGGATGCCAATCACAAGTCTATGTAAGAGTCAGTAGCATCAAAGAGAGCGTAAGCGAGCAGGTATATTGATACAAGGGCCTTGCTCTCTGTTCTCTGTTTGCTGCCCATGCGTTAACTATACTACAATCACTGCTTTACATCAGCTCTGAGATCAATGATTAACATGACAGACATGTTTTAGCCGTCTGATTATTCATAAGAGCCCTGTTAAAATATCAGTGTGTGTTCTTATGCAACACAAAAAGTGGAGGCCCTTGTCATCTTTCATTTGAAGTCTCTGGGAAAACGGCTTTATTGGTGTTCCAGCAGTTTATTGTTGGAGTCATGAACCAGAGGATCAGTTAGCTTGAATCACACAGTGACGGGACATAAAGCAATCACATGGGCTTATTCATTTATGTGAAGTTTCCTGCTTGGGTACAATAACTGCCCGTACCCCTCTCAACTTCTCCATGTGATTTCCTGAATTCAATAGGCTCATTCATGTGGGTAACCTTGAAATAAATTTCAGATTTTTCCAATCAATTACACACAGCGTTCCGTTTCTGTCATATTCCACAATGATGGAGGAACCCCTGGCTAAGGGTAGTGGCCCCTGCAAGCCTTTCTCCATTTAGAATTGAAACTGTGGTCAATTGTCTAAACAACTCTCGCTAAGTAAATCTAACAAGAGAACAAACTCGGAGACGAGACCACGCACAGGACCACTTTACGTACACAGCTGCACATTTTATTGTATGGGATGTTTTTTCGACCAGTACGAGCGCTGGGGCTACGCGCAGATAATAATGTAAACCTCTTGCGTTGAAAAGGCAGCTTCATGCAGGCATTTATATATTTCACTGCGTTTTCTTGGCCTGTTTTACAGAGGAACGTTTAGCAAAGGCTGTGCAAGCAAAACATCCTGACCACAAAGGCTGACATTAAAGTGACTCTGGTTTGGCGAGCTGAAGGACTGCATCTGGTGAGTCGCTGTGAGGTTGGGTGGCTGAGTGCTGAATGTCTCTCTCTCTCTCACTCTCTCTCTCTCGCACTCGATCCTCAGATTACTATGCTCTCCCCTCATCCCACACCGGAGCCATTAATACATACATTTGTTGACCTGACCCAGGGCACGGGTGGTCTGTCAGGGCCATGGTACAAATCCACTTCTCTGTTTGCAAATTTTCCAGGGTAAATTTATAGTCATGTCACCGCACGCATTCTCTCTGTCTCCCTCTCTCTTTCTCTCTCTGTGTCTCTCTCTCACACACACACAGAGCTGCGAGAATCATTCATCAGACCTGATGACATCTGTCACACATCACATCCATTGTAGTGCTCTCCACGGGGTGCCATTCTCCCACCTGGGCATGATCAGTAGAATGGGGGGACACACAGGACAGGAGAGGGGGATTACCAGTAATGAAAGCACCTAGGAGAAAGGCAGTCTTGCACGCATCCAGCAACAGCTTGACCACCCCTTTACACACAGGGGTGTGTGTGTGTGTGTGTGTGAGAGAGAGAGAGAGAGAAAGAGAAAGCATGTGCGGATTCACTATACTATTTTATTATATTTACTCTCTTTCTCTCTGTCTCTCTCTCTGCATGATTCAAAGCAGAAAAGTATGTGTGTTTAATAGTGTGTTGTGCTGCAGTGTGTGTGTGTGTGTGTGTAGAAGTTAATCCTTGCTTGAAGGTATGTTGTTCATTTTTCTTCATCCTCAAAAAGTATGGATTCACCTGTTAATGCCATCCAACATAAGCCTGACAGCAGCTTAGGGATTTCTCTCTCTCTCTCTCTCCCTCCCTCTCTCTCTCTGAGACTAATGCTAATTCTCACGCTAATGTTTTGCATGCTCCTGGGCCATGGCAGAGGTTAAACCTGTTTCATGGCCATTAGACATTTTCCACTCACTCACTCTCACTATTGTCTGAGCGCCATTCCCACTGTATGGTGCACACAAGCCTGTGTCACACATGCCTGTATCCATAAACTGGGAGACCTAGCAGCTTGTGAAACAGAATAAATAGAATGGCAGTTTAAAAGTGCTGTTCCTTACCATGGCAACCATGCACGCAGACCAAAATACTGAGCTTGGTCACCTCATTTTAACCTTTTCTCCTTTTCTGCTGAGATGTCAATCTTGGTGACCTCACTGGCTCTGAAAAACCCACAAACTGGATTTATATTCACCTCACATTGTGCCTTGATATGCTAGCCTGTTTTGCCCAATAGCCTGGTATGACTAGCTAAAAATTGCTTAAGTCTGTTGAGCAGAGTTTCTGAAAATTAGTTCTGAATATCAGTTGAGCAACTAAGGGTCATTCTATTCTAGAGATAAATCAACATGTTTGTGTTATTAAAGATGAACGATTAAAGACTAACAACACTCTTTTTGATGTGGGCTACTATTTCATGTCCCTGTGTGACAGATAGTATCTACCATATGCATTTTTGTTTTTGAATCTGTGACAATATTCCCCTAATCCCCTCTGTCTTGCTCTGAAATGAGCAGTTCAAAACAGCATTGTGATAGAACGTAGCATATGCTCACATTGTGGCCATGTCTGTGTTTTGACATATTGGTGTTGGCGCTGACAGATGCCTCTCCAGGTGAGAGCGGATTGTGTCAAGGCAGCTTTCTCACCGGTCTTGAACCCTCGGCTGCTCACGTGGCTCAAAACCTGAACACTCATACCTCAGCGGAACAAGGTGTGCCAGTGGGCATGGGGCCTCTGCCAAGCCCTGTGCCATCTCACATTCTTCCTCTGCCTTGTTATGTTATGTCATGTCATGTCATGCAGTGCATCGAGTGGATTTTGTGTTAAATAGAGGGAACAATGTGTACTCAATAAATAAAAGATGCATGACGTTGAAAGATGCATGGAAAAATTTGCTCAATGTAACTATTTATTTCTTTTACAGCTCCAAATCATGTACCAAGAGAGCATTTTGTCATTTATTAATGTCTACCAGGTATCGTAAAGTTTATTTATCACCAGTTTATCAATTTTTTTACCATGTTTAAGGTATGATTTTGCATCTATACATCACATCATAATTTATTTGAGAAGGTATAAGTAAGGAGAAATGAACACATGTATTGTTCCCACTATCATAAAGCTGGTAAAAATGTAAGAACAGCTTTTCCGCAAGAAGCAGAAATACATTTTCAGCAAGAAGCAGAAATATGTTTGTTAGCAAGCTAGCAGTTGTTGCCAGTTAGTTGGTCCTCCAGCTCTTTTTAAAGACAAAATCATCCAGACTGCAAACTTGTGTATACTAGGATGTAAAAGACAAATGGAAAAAATGGACAAATCCATACATCTTGTGTAAATTCTTGTGGCTGTCCTTTGAGAGGCAGCCCTGCGGATCCTTTGACTCCTCACACTATTGATTTAGCACTTACTGTAATTGCTCGTATTTAAGGAATGAGTCACTTGTCATGATTAACACCGCTGTGTCAATATGCTCAGCAGTTTTGACTCCAGCATCAGATAAGGCTGCCTGCAGTGATAGATCTATTCCTAAGCATGTTCATAATGTGTGTGCTCTTTTAACCATTTGTTTGATTTTCTGTCATCTGATTGGTCACTTTGGTAAGAGAAGAAAAGGGTTGTTTTGTTGTGTGCTTCAGTAAAGACATGGAATTATCTCTACTTTGTTGGTACATGTTCTCCTTTGTATGTTCACATTGTTGTGAATTTTCTCTCCATTTCTTTCTTTCTTCCTCCTGAAACTGAAAACAAAAGGGGGGCAGTAAACCAGAATCACTTTTTCACATTTCTGTTTAAGTATTATTCACACCCTGTGTCATTGTGTTATACTTACACTCTTTCTCTGGTTTATTGGCTGAGGCTGAGTCACTGGCAGCTGTGTTTTCGGTCACGCTCAGTGTGTCCATCTCTCTTCCAGAGCTTCTGATGAGCCCCTCTCCACACGCTGTGTGACTAAAGCTGGAGGCTTCCTGAGTCTCAGACCACAGCGATTGACTGTGGCCTGGTCAGGCAGAGGCTTGTTAACTCCCTGACCTTATCTTGAAAGTTCAGCGGGAGCGTTAAGGTGACGGAAGGCCTACGGTATGATTTGCTGTAATGTGAGGTCTTTCCACAAGCATTCCCCATGAGATACAGTGTGTCAATGTGGTTCTGTTGTTTCCAGGGCTGATCTGTGCTTAGGTGTGTGTGTGTGTATGTGTGTGTTAAAGATTGACAACTTTAAATATATTTTGTGGAGCAGGTGGAAATGTGACAAAAGCAATATATGTTTTTATCATGACAGTCTTAAATACATCTCTGCTCTCACAGAGATGTGGGAATAAGATTAGAAGGTTTAATTCACAGAGAATTTTACAAGCAGGTATGTTACGCAAGTCATTATAAGACAGCAGAGCAGGTATGTTACACAAGTCATTATAAGACAGGTGAGTTCAGGTAATCAGTCAAAAGTAAAGGGCCGTTCACACCAAGAATGATAACTATAACAACGACATGAAGAACGATATCGTGGGGGATCACTTTCAGAGTGATTTCGAGAACGATTAAAAAGCTGACAGCCAATTCATCAACACGAGGAGAGACCTTTTGTATCGTTGGTCAGTGTGGACGCTTTTATCGTTTTATAATTATAATTATCTTTATAGTTATTGTTCCTGGTGTGAACAACCCTTAATGGATGAATGAGTAGCATTAGTTTTCCTGGTAAAACTTGTGCGAAAGCCTGCGCTAAAGAATTAGACAGACTGATGGCAGTGCACAAAAATGCTTGTGCAATTTCCCAGTTTCACTATGACTTGTAAACTTTCCAGAGACATTCTGTATGGATCTGAAGAGAGTGTAAATGATGCCACAAATGTATGGTGTTTTCACTACATACAGCATTGGACTATAAGCAAATATTCAGTACTCTTAACATTTCAAGTACACTTCATAATCCACTTTAAATACAATTCACTGTACATGTTAGGCCCATGAGAATCTCTATGAACATAACCCCCCTTAAAACATAATTCCCGATCATGAACATTCATGATTCTTTTATTGTTTGTTTTGTCTTTTACCACTTATCTTATACTGTAAAGCCACAGTTATATCAACATTATCTATAGTGTCACTTCATCTAATGGCAGCGTCTCTCACTTTCACTGTACTGATGTTCTCGTCTGGTAAACTTCTATTCAGAGAGTGTTTTGAAGATGCTGTTGTGTTTGGCTTGTCTGTGGTTTTTTTGCTGTAACATCTTAAGCACAGTGGATTTTCAAATATGCTACCATGAGCAAGCCTCACACCCTCTTAGATGACAATTTCTGAGGACATCTGGATGTCTCCCTGAGACGACTGATGGGCAACATCCATTGTGGGCTATTCCTAGATATCATCATGTGGTTTGAGGAGTCTATTTTTTCCCAAAAAACACTTTCCCCCCTTTCACTTCTATATGCTTATTAGCCTTCATCTCCTATGCACACCCTCTTATTTGAAGGAAATAATCTGTAAATTGCATGCTGCTTTGTGCCTAATCATAACAACTCAAAGTAAATAGGTCACAATGAGTGCCCCCATTCTATTTTTCCCCGGAGTCAAATGAGAAGCACATGTGTTCCCGGGGGTTTATTTTTACTCGCCTTTAAAAGCAGCCCTGGCGCTGCACCACTGGTGGCTGTTATGGCGAGTGGTCCCGGTGGAGAAGGGACCAAATTATGGGGGAGGAGAGAGAGAGGGAGACAGAGGGAGAGCAGGACAGCAGGAGAGAGCACATGTCACCACAGAGCTTTTCCTACAACCACAGGGGGAGGTGTGCGTGCCTGTGGGGGCTTTCATTTAGAGAGTAGATGGGGACAGGAGAAACACTGTGGCTGGAGGCACAGCTGTGTCCTGAGCACCTCAGCACAGGAAGAGTGCAGAGTGAAAGTTAGCCAAAGGTGTGTATGTGTGTGTGTGTGTGTGTGTGTGTGTGTGTCTGTCTGTCTCTGTCTCTGTGTGTGTATGTGTTTGATTGGTGTGAAGGGTCTGGAATTGGAGTGAGAAACAAATTTCATGGAAATGACAGATGCTGCTGATTGCGGAATTGAATTTAGATCCCGCGGTAAAAATGATCCCATGTTCAGATAAATAGCCAAGTTCTCCAAAACTTTCGGATGTTTGGAGTAAGACAAAGAGCTGAATGAACCAAATTTGCCTAATTCTATCCCTGGCACTGATCTCAAACACATGTACTGCATTTGCCGAAGCCATACAGAAATAGACCTGCTTATTTGGAGGGGTGGCCGTTGTAAACCACTTTCAAGCATGGATGTTTGCAATCTTGAAGCCACAGTGGGCTTTTACATGATCAGTAATTCACAAAAAAGTGGTTCATGGAAGATTTCATTTAGTTTCTTTTTTGTATCCTTGTGTTGCCACATGTTAAATTATCATTTTGGGTACTTCAAGACATGTATCATTAGGGAAGACAGTGATATATGCCATCTACATATTGTGCTGCCAAACAGGGGACAAAAAGAGATACTATCCTTCAAAAATACTTTCAGTTAATGCCACTATGTGAAAATATTTAACTCACAGTGCTTTTTACTTCTGTGAGGACATACTTGGTCTTTAGGGAAGTTGAACATAAAACCTGAGAGATCAGTCGGTCTAACACAGCTTGCCTGCTCTATTATGACATCTCAGCTAGTCTCTGTGAGACGCCTTATTTAAGCATCAGATTTTCCATAATAGTGAAACCACAGCAGAAAACACTCGGGACATGTACAGACATCACTGGCATGCCCAAGGAGCTCTGGGCCAAACTTCCTAGAAATCCACATCCATTTCTAAGCATGGCCTCACAGTACATTGATGCATTGTGTTTTATTTTGTTGCTACTCAGTTCTGCTTTGGCTTTGTTTGTCTGATGACTTTATTGTGCTTTGTTGTGTTATCTCAAAGACAAGATTTGTAATCCCCTCAGGCATTAAATAGACAGCACATTCTTCAGTCTAAATATACATGTCTTGTGCTAGAATGTTACACATGAATAGACCTGGTCACACCAGCTACTGTCACTCCCAATTCTTTGTGTCACAGCACACAGTTGTGTGTAGAGATGCCAGAGCTGACAGCGGTAAAGTAAAGCCTGGTGTGGCACCCGCACGTATTTCCCTGAGAGAGTGCAGTACCTCTGTGACGGAATGACTTGCTGCTGATGTCACAAACCAGGTGTACTCACCCAAGGGTTCCCCCTCAGTGAGAATGGCTGTTGCTCGGCAACGGGTAGCCAGACCGAAACAAATAGACAGGGGTTTCCGTGCAGCGTACCTGTCTGAGAGAGGCTTAAGTCCCAGGCAATATGATACCCGTTACTCATTCCTACTGTAATTGCACCACATCAAAGACACAGAGGTAAAGTCTGTGCCAAATTGTATGACTGATGTCAGTTGTTGCAAACAATTACACTGTCATGCATGTCACAAAGAGCAAAATACAGAGATATGTGCTGTAACTTGAAATAACTCTGGAAAGAAGTTGCTGTAAGGTCTTAGATGGTAGAAAGCTTTGTTTTTGCTTATGGTCTTTCATTGTTTGTGTCAGTCAGTCTGGTAGCTCTAACACCACCGGTCTTTCTGACAGCTCTGCGAGTTACCTTACAGGTGTGTGACTGTGTGAAAAACATTCTGCTGTCATTTGCTCTGTCTCTCAGGGGTAATTTTCCATGCAGTCACACTCACACACACACACACACACTCACACACACTCACACCGGAGCGGGAGGCCTCCTTCGTGCTGCTGAATGAGCCGATCCGTTAGTCTTCACCCTCCGTGAGCTCTCATGTCAGCACATCTCCAGTCCTGCTTGAGTGGCTCCAGAATTCGACTGGATATTAGCTCTGCAAACACTTGACGCAAACCATACGTTCTTTGCTAATGTCACTGCATTTCCTGAAGTAATTGCTTGCCATTTTTTCCTCAGCAGAACAAGGAACTGTCTTGAGGGTTGAAAGGCCTGTTTTTTTACGGTGGTGATTGATTTAAGTGATGAATTTCCATGACAATCTAGGGAAAGAATGATTTGTCATAGCTCTTCTGGAGCTTTTGTCAGGGCTAAGTAAATAAATTAAGAGCTATTATGAAACCTAGTGAACTATTGTGGGTAAACACACAGTATTCTCAGTCTAACTGTTAAACAGACCCCTAGAAAAAACAAAGGCACAAAGTAATGCATTTCTCACAGAGTTTATCTGAAACTTTTTTCATTTAGCTGAAACTAAAAAGTATTTCCACAAACACTTCGTGGCAGAGGGAGGTTCAGACAGACATCAAAAAGATGGGATATACCTGGGCAAAGATAAAAAAGAAAGCCAGCGACCGAGTTCTCTGGAGATCCTTTGTCAACGGCCTATACCCCCCAAGGGGTGTCAAGGCATAAGTAAGTAAGTAAGTAACACTTCGTGATAACATAAATACAGAATAGCTTTACAAAGTCCAATTTTGTTGTCAAGGTTGGCATTTAACATCAAAAGTTACTAGTTTCTTTCATAAGAACTGTTGCACAAATGTGTAAAAATACATAGGTATTAATTTTCAAGCAGCTGTGAAACTTTCCAAATATTGCACAACAGTAAGCAGACTGAGATGAAGTTGAAGTTGTCTGTCAGCGCCCTCTATGATGCCTCAGATGTACTACAGTGGAAATGGCTTGAGGCCCCAGAGAAACAGTGCCTAGTCCAGCCCACCCCCAGCCCCTCAGGTTAATACCAGACTGATTTTATAATCCACTTGTAATCCAACAGGAACTGAATATCTCTTAGTGAGAACCTGTAGTGATGACCTGTCTAATACTCTCAGATGGACAAGGCCATCTTGCTTGTGTTACTTTCGAAAGTCTGTGTAAAACCATATTGAATTACTTACCAGAATTTCACTTTTTTTCCATTTATTGTGATCTTTGAAAAACACTATGGTTACTATAGATAATAGATACTGTTATAGATTCAGTCATAATTCATCAAATTGTTTAATTGCCATGAAGTCTGAATTCACTGAATTTATCAATGCACAGTATTTCTCAAGTAAAAGATTTAACAGTGCTCTTTCTGGCAACTCACTAGTGTGATCCCTTTGACCCCAGGTGGTGAGGAATACTGTGTGCCATTTCCTGTAGATAAATGTGCACATTATAACTCAAGGAGGAGTTATAAGAATAGGTGCATGTGATGACCCAGTTACTAACACCTGTGTTATCAAATCCAATTATGCTCAAGGCAACAGATTGAGCCTTTAATAGTTCAAATATCAGGAATTGCGTGCAAGCCTCACTCTCGAGATAAGAGTAAACAAGGAAGCCCTCTCATCAATTGTGTAGTAGCTCTACAGATCCTTTACACTTTGACAGACTGTCAGATCAAATGATGACGTTTGTGTTGGTTAACTTTAGTCAGCTTCAGCAGCCTGAACTGGTCTGGCATACATTCAAAGATTGGGGGTACAGATAGCAACTCAGGCTATTGCACAAGATCACCTGAAATATCAACAGAACCATAACAAAGGGTAAAACATTAATAGCTAACGCCCCTCATTTTACAAGAAGACTGAAGAAACCGTAGCTTGTTTCAGGTCAAGCCACCCACACAGATTCAGGCCTGGAGCCAAGGCCAGGATTGTAACCAAGGAAACCAGAAACATGTTTACTTGTTAATGCAGATTCAAATGTTAAAGTATGGTTGTGATTATAGTCCAATGCAAACACACAGCGCGTGTTATTGGTTTTGTTCTCTATTTTGGCGTATTGGTTGGAAATAATTTTTTCAAGGATAATTGACCTGGATGAAGGACAATATCGAAATACATTCTTTGTTGCTTTTTATGCTTCGACAACAACATTCATTTCATGACTTCATTGGTAAGAAAAACACTTGGTAAAGTTAGAACACATTAACAAGTAAAGAATTTACTGTAGTATTTAAAATACTACAACAGCAAGGTATGCCTATAACGTCTATCCCAACCATTTATGTAAAAAAAAAAAAAAGTATCAAGTATGTACAACAGAAAGGAAACGATAACTAATAAAACCAGATAATGCTGTAGTAGGCCATCTAGCACACAACAGAAGGCAAACTATGAGTCCTTCTATTCCAGCAGAAGACCTAACTCCTCTACATGTGAAATACATCACAAAAACTGTGAATGAACAGACTCTCTTGAGATGGTGCATAATATCTAGCCTATATATTTGTAACCCTTCTGATTTATAGCAAGCAAGAATGTCATTAAGCAGCATTCTGAAATTGTTACAGAAGAGAGAGGTAAAACAGAGACCCCCCTTAGTCAGGCCACTGAGGTACCGATATGAAGTCATAATTACACCTTAATAGCTCTTCATTCAGTTCATCCTTAAATTCATGTTTGCGCTGTGTCAAACAGTGTATAAGGTATTCTTAGCACTTTATCTGGAGTCCTCCATCACGGCAAGACAGATGCAATCTATTATTAGTCTTATCTGACAATCTGAACACACAGTCTATTTCCTGAATGAGAAATCTTTGCCATTCATTAAAATCCTTTTACCCTGCTTTACCTGAGCGGAGAGCAGGGGGTATCATTGAGCTCGTGACACGTCTAATCACACATACCAGGGGCACCACACATACCGAGAGGTGCAACAGAGATTAGATAACACACACAAACACAATGGCAGAGTGAGATGGCTGAGAGACAGAGATCTTCTCAAACAGCAGTAGCCTGAGTATTTGGCGGACAAATATTTAGCACAGAGGTGTACAATCAAGCCATCGGTGTTGTGTCTCATGTCTTCTTATTATGCCCTGCTGGGCATTACATCAACATCTGATTGACTGAGATACAATAAGAAAAGTTTTGTGAATGCATGTCGCAATACAATAATTCTTTTGTCTCATGACTTTAAAGAAAATATATCCAGGTAAATTGCATTTGCTCAGACTATTCAATCCAATTTGGCTCGGGTGAACTGTAATAAGAACATGACATACCCTTTAATGTCAACCAGATGTACCCTCTCCCCCACTTTTGCAAGACTTGGAGAATGTTTCAGCTATGACAATAAATATTGTTGCCAGGTGATGAGCAATGTGTTGGTTGGTATCGCATACACTGCATTTACAATCATTACTGAGGCCCCTCTAAGACTGTTTTCATAATAGCCTACAATTCAAAGCCCCAACGGGTATATTTCAGAATAAATCCCCAACATCTCATTTGTTATAGTGAGTTAAAGTTTCTAGGCAACACTTGGCTATTCCATCTGCTGTTGAAAAGGCTATCAACTTGGGGCCTGTTTTTTCTCTGTCGAATGACTTCCTGCATAGTATTCCAGGTTTCAGTTCCAGAATGCTGCATTCCAGGGACAGGAGGTGAGTTCACCAGTCCCGGCCGAAAAATGTGGCATTCAAAACTCCCCCTGGCCCTAAAATAGCCCCTCAAGGGCAGACGGACCAGGTTGCAGTGGGGAAGCCGCTCTGTGGTCATTTCCCCCCCATTCATACCTCCATACTGGGATGGCATGGTCAGCACTTCCTGATCACAGGCTCTGTCATTAGTCTACTTTTACATAATGTATGGCCTGAAGAGATGTCTCAGGCGCCATGCCAGCCACTGTGGCATAGAGATGCTATGGTCTTTTCCAGTCCAAGAAAGAATCCTGTGTTAAAATGGAGGGCAGTCACCTCAGACTAGTTGTTTTAATTAGAAAAATCTGTTCTGCTGTTGGTCTGGTGAGTGTTGTTTTAGATGTACATTGAGCTTTATCATCTCACTATCACTGATGACAATTGACAAAATGACAAGAACCTGTGCAGACAGTGATGTTTTTGTCAGAACATATGTATGCCTAAGTAAAGTAAATTGAACTTGACTAAAGCCATTTGGTTTTTGGATAAATGCTGCAAGTACTTCCAAAAGGATATTAATCTAAAACCTCTGCAGAGACTGTGGAAAAACCCAAAATCAAGTCCAGTATTAGTAATTCAAGATTGAAATCCAATTACCAACCAAATGGTCAATGCTCAAACCATCAACAAATGGAACTGAACCCAGATCAGTTCATTCATTGCAGCATAGATTTGGCTTTTCATTGCAGACCTCCAAAAGTAGGTTACCTAATTGTAAGTGATGTGTGTTCTTAAGTTTGTCCTAACATTTAGAAACATGTCTCTCCCCATATGAAATATATCACAGAAATCATCTGTGTATTTATGGCAGGCTTATGAGTTCCAGATTATAAACACATGTTTGTCAAAATCCTCTAATGTGAAGCAAGCAAATCAACAATAACAATCATCTGAAACTGATTTACAGCTTAGGACATTTTCAAATGGAGCCATTCTCTAGTTCTCCAAAGGTCTGATGACCCAGAGCAATGCCTCAAGTGACAAATCACAGTAGAGAACATCCATGCTCATTTGCTTTACCCATGTGCTGATACTTGAATCAGCCACTTGAGCGAAACTCTTATTTATGATCCATGGTCAACAAGGGTAATGTTCGTTCTATCAGTGAGCCACAATCAGTTCATGTAAACTAGCAAATCATGAGGCGTGGGGATGAGTCCAGCAATGGCCTGGGCCTTTGTGGATGTGCGAGGGGGGTGTTGATGAAGAGCACAGCTGTGTTAGGTTTGGGCCCTCGGCGCAGGCCAGGTCATTACAGCTATCTGCACAGCGATCTGTGCGGTCAGAGTGGAGGTGAGCCTGACATCCGCACTCTGTTAAAACAATAGGACGTGCGCTCGGTTGTTTGTTGTTGGATTTGTCAAAGCGAAAAGGGCAGGGATCAGTTTCAGCTGTTTGGAGGAGCCCCTCCAACCTCTATCTTCTAGGCCAGGGAGGGACGTCTATGGCGTCGAGCGATAACATTAAAAGAAGTACGGCATCAAAAAAATGTTTGTTATGGAAACAGTGTGCTGTGGAACATTAGACTTTGACTGATGAAGCAATCGCCCCAATAGGCTACACATATCTGGAATTGATTTACCTTTAAAACATATTTATTCGAAGAGGCAATTTAGTGCATGGCCCATAGGGAAACAATGTTTATGCTGTTGCTACAGCTAGGAGAGGGTATTAAATGTAATGGTGAAGCAAAATTTAAACATTTATAGCATATTGCATGATAAAGGCATAATACAGTATGTGTGCCCAGACTGTGCATGGCTCGTTCTTGTGGTTTTAGTCTAATTTAATATTTTCCCAATGGCAGTGGCTTTGTTTAAGATTTTGAGAGTGAGATTAGCAATGAGATTAGTAGTCACTCCTTGGATTTGCTTTCAGATGAAGTGAAGAATATGGATGATGCAACATCATGAAGGGACTTTTTTTTACCAGAAGCAAGTAGATCATCTAAGTCTAGACAATGGGCTTAAATTGATGTCTCCTAAGTCTAAAAACGACTTTAAAATGACTGTCCTTCAAACCATCAAACACTTGCTGGTTTCCTATGAGCCCAGAGAGACGTGATCATTAAAGGGGGCATAAGACAGCTTAACTTTTCAGGACTTCAACTTGCAGTAATTGATGGGAAGAGCTCATGGGTGGTTTCTAATTTAACTGTGCACCCCCCACCCCCCACATTTTTAAACCACACTCACACACACTCACGCGTATGTGCATGCGCTCCCGCAAACACACACACACACACACACACACACACACACACACACACACACACACACACACACACACACACACGATGCAGCACAGCACACAATTAAATACCTTTCTGCTTTGAATCATGTACACACATACACACATTCAAACACACATACACACACACACACACACACACACACACACACACACACACACACACACACCCACACATGACATGCAGCCATGCACCACTGTCCACAACAAAGCTGATTCAGGCCTGAGGAAAGCCACAGGTCCCCTCTGTCGGCGTCACCCTGCCACATGGCTCGCCTCACCCCAGCCTCTGTGCACCCACTGCCCTGGTGACCACAGCACAGCTCCCACCACCAGCTCCACTATCAAGATCAAAGGCCTCATCAAGACATCTCAGCCACTAAGTAAATCCCCCGAAGCTTCCCAATCAACATAAATGAACGACCGCACTGTCAAATCCAGAAGGCTGTAGTTTATTTTTAGTCGTAAAATTGAGACGTGCAGCTTTCTTATTTTAGAAGCCGTGTACCAGATTGTAAGATGATCCATGTATCTTCAAGGTTTCAGATTATTGGAGGTTGGAGTTTGAGCCTTTCAATATTCAGTACAATGTAGACTGAGCATCAGGACATCCTTGAGAGGGGTTAGGTTGTTTTTCAGTCCACTGAAGTGCTAGCCTGACGAGCCAGACCCACATTAAAATGTAGGGTCTGGGCAATCACCGTTCGCAGTGCTCAGTCTGAGGGGCGGGATAATCGGGTGTCTTTCAAATTCCCTCTGCACGCAATAGGACAGCACTGAGTCCCATGCGTTTTCCCACCAGCGGAGCTAGTTGGCTAGTTCAAACTTTTGCCAACTTAAAACAAGCTTAACTCGTGTCACACTGTTGGCCAACATCCATCTTCTTTGTTCTCAAATAGCAGGGAATTCAAGCCAAACCGTTGCAACTCTGCCATCGATCATTATGTTAAGCCCGCCTAACGACTCTATACACGATTTGATTGGCCTGATAGAAGTTTAATTTTTCGAGCTCACAAGCCAATGGAGAGTTGCTAGACTAGCCCTGGAAGCAAATGTAATTTGCTGCCGCTAGGGTGCGTCTAGATTTCTAGGCTACTGAAGTGCTGTAGCTTCACGCCATTCATCTTATTCCAGCCTTGGTGTGACTTTTCAGTGCCAGTTCACAGCTTCTATCTGACAATCTCTCTTTTACTGGATACTGGAGAGAAGAGTGGTTGGGCTTTCTGACCTTATCAGGTCTCTGCTCAGTTGTTTTTCTCTAAAATTGCATTTCTGTTTGACATAATAGTGAAGAAAATCTCTCTGGACGAACTCACTTCATTAAAAAACATACTCGACCCCCAGTGACCTTTTCTGTCTTTTTTTCATTAAGACATCATATTAGATTTCTGCAGGTGCTGTGGTATCGTTGACTGTGACCTTGAGTGCAAGTCCCTTTGGATGCAGGCATCTGCTGCATGATCAAATGGGAATGTAAACACTCGGGGTGATGCAATCACTCCGTGCTCAACAAGATTTGGCTCAGAACGAAGTGCAGCAGTCAGAGCTGCAATATACAAGACTTGCCAATCAGCCAACCAGTGAAAACCCTTATCCTCGCAGTGCTTTGTACATCACCCGTCAATCACCTGTTTACTGGTTTCAAACTCGCACACTAGAGGCACATCACTACTTCTACAAAGAGCTTCTCTTGCTGCAGACTTTTGGTATGCATGTCCACATCATTGTCAAATGTCAGACATTTTTACAAAAAATGTTGCTTCAACGTAAATTTATCACCCTCTCTATTCAATATACATATATGTCAAGTGTGAAAGAGGTTTCAATTTCCTGTGCAACAGCAATCCAGTCCTCTGTGATGTAATTATTATAACATGAATTTAACAGTTTTGAAGGCCAACGATTAATACCTTCTAGATAGCCTAAACAAAATAGAGCTAGCTATCAACAACACACAAAAAAAACATGTAATGCACATAGTTACACTCTGTAAAAATTGCAGCCTTAAATCTGTTATTTCGTGCTCTGGTAATGACCGTCCAGAGACGCGAGTTAAAGCAAACATTTTTGAGTGAGGGCGTACATTTAGTGTCCCTCTGGGAAGTGTGCATTCGTCATCGGCTAACCCCCGGCTGCACAGTTCAGAATCCCTGGCAGGCACCCCAAGTCAGTCCCCACTCTTTTGGAGGAAAAAAAAGAGAAAAAAGGAGGTCTGACTCCTGTCCCTCCCTCTCGCTTTTTCTACCCCATTGTTTTATTTTGTTTCTATCTGTGCTAATGTGTTTGAAATGGAACAAGGCCCATCCCTAAAATCTTATCTTCCACTGTCATGCTCTGAGCAATTGCTGGTAAGAGTTCTCACAGGTGTAGTTTGTGGTCTGAATATTAACACCAACTGCATTTCTAAATGCTTAGCGATCATCACAAGGCTCAGAGACCTTTGGCAGTTTGCATACTCTGTGTTAGGTGTAATGAAACACTCGCATTCCCTCGTGCCTGCTTAGAGAGAAAGATAAAATACTGTAACCTATCTGAGGGTGTGCAAAACAGACTTTGAACACAAGAAAATAATTAAAATCTTCTCTGCTAGCTGTTCATGAAGATAAATGGTTCTCCTTTGTTCTGAATTAATTGATGTTTTTGTTCAGCCAGCAAGGGCTTACCTTTTATTAATCAAACACATGAGTTAGCAGACTTTTGTCTGGGTGTGCAACTGTTAGTGGCTGCCAAGAACAATGGTATAGCTTGCCTGTTTCCTTCCTTTTAATCAGCTGGAAGTTGCTCTCCCATCCACCAACACACAATTGTCTAAAGACGGTGAAAAAAAGAGCAATGATCCTTGACCACCAGAGCAGATATTAAAATCAGTTTCTGTAATACAGACCAGCTCAGCTCAGTCAGCTATGTTGTTTGTATAGTGTTACAGTATTCCACTTCATCCAAGCATGAATTTTCAATCATGTCTGTGGTTCCATGGAGCCGGTACTTGTTTTGCATCAACTGCAGTGTGGTCTTGTCATCTAAGGTCTATATTGCCTACCAGACATAGCTGTGAAGATACAGATATCCTGTGATACGAAACTCATGCAACTTTTCCTGTGAAGTACATCCAACTGTCCCATGGCCTTGCATTTCTTGTTAAGTGATCCGTGTCCGTCAAAACTCGGATACCTACATATAAATGTGTCACTTTGAAAAACGTTTCACTGCTGCTTTTTGGATTCCATTGTATTCCTGACAGCCAGATTTGATAGGTAGGACTTGGCTCAATGTGGAATTTATAGTGCTGAATTGTTCAACATTTCTTTCTATGAAATCTTTTTATATGAACATTTCTATGGCTCAAATCCCAATTCATTAAACCATGGATGGCTTCCAAACACATGCGGATAGGATGATAAGCTGGTATTTTGCCAATGCTGGATCATGCTCAGGCCAAACACTGCCTTGCCCCGTACTGGGATGCATAAGCTCTGCAATCATGAAATCAATCACTGTAATCACTGTTTTAAATCATACTAATCAGTTCCTCGGAAAAATAGAACACAATATATTGCTTAGTTTCTAAATAAGTGAATAAATGAATGCATTGTTTTAACAAGAATATGACAGAACTGGTCAGTTGTTCAAAGGTATGTTTTCCATACTTGTTCTTGCAGCAATTCACAGCACAATGTAAGTATAGAACATCCAGACTAACTGTTGTATGAAACTATGCTACACTGCCCTGAGAGGTACATCGCAGCAGAGGTAACATTTTAATCATAATTAACAGCAAAATATTTGTGGTATTCTGGAGGTCAAAGGTCAAATGATAGCCAATGTTACATGCATTTTCATTAGAATCCCTATAGATTGTATTCAAATGGACTCTTATACTTACACAATCCCACAGATTTTACAACACTTTCTTTCATACACTAGACTTGAAGAAATGTCTAGTGCTTTAAAAGGCCAAAAAAGTACTCAGATTCAATGTCGGTGACCTGTTATTTATCATAAACATGCTTGAGAGGTCAGGTTGCCAGTACAAATGTCGCTATTCACGATGCACTACCAATGCACTCATTCTCATTGTGTAGATGTAAGGTCTAGATAAACACATATTTCTTCCCAGTGAGCTTTGAATGATCATGACTTTAATTTCACTTGATGCATGGCTTTATCAAATGAAAGGCAAAGTGCTTCCTAAATCTTACAGATAAAATGAAAGCAATAACTGTTTGAGAATTACAGGCAGTGACATCTGACACAGTCCCATTTGTTTTCCAGCGTTGCAGCCCGACCAGGACCACATTAATACGGAGGGTTTTTTTTTATAAGGACCATATGGGAATATGACAGTGAGCCTGAGAAGGGGAGTGAACACATTACATTAAGAGCACATAACTCACAAGTGTCTCATAGCCAGTAAGCCTGGGCCGGGACAGAGCAGAGTTATCCAAGAACCTCGCTGGCATCCGACCAGGGGAATTCTGATCTTACCTTACCCACGTCTGGAAAAGCTTACTTTTTATGTCGAAGGCCATTTTCCTCTGACATGTTCAAGTGGGCCACAAGATGGAAGGCTTTCTAATTGCCTCACTGTGCAGCTATGATCACAGATGATGACGATGATGATGATGACGACAATGACGACGGCTGCAGTGACAACAGAGATGATGAATTAAAAACAGACTGAACACGAGAAATGGGAATGACATTACTCCTTTCTAGCATACGTCTAATATATAGCCAAGTTGTGAGCAAACATGTTTTTCCGACCAATAAAGTTTTCACTCCCAAAAAAAGGGTGACCTCTCCTTGAGCACATCTCTATGCCAACCTGTACTTAGAGGGATTCTCGTTTTCTGCAAGAGTCATCAACTACAACACCCTAAGCCTAACCCTATCTAAATCCACTTGTGGAATGCTACAAGAAGAGTGCACAGGATTTGGTATTTTTTGGGATGAACAGCAAATTGATGAGTTGTAAGCACATTTTAAAAATGACAGCCAGTGACCCCATTAGCCTTCTACAGCATTAATGTGTCTAGGCTGCATGTGGACTGCACTCCTCCTCTCCCTAATCTGTGACTGGCAGTCTCCACAGTGCTTTCTGAACCACCACAATTTATGCACTGCCTCAATTCTGTCACCAATATAATTTTGGAAAAATCGAAAACTAGCAAAGACACTTTTACAAATCTTTTTTTTTCTAAAGAAGAAAAAAAATGTAACCACAAGGCATCATGCATGGACAAAGAAACGCCCAACATGTCGTTTCGCTACATCCTCAAGAACTCCCATCTCCCTGACTAAAGAGTATTCCAGTGGAAAGACAGAGAAAAAAAATCCCCCTGTCCATCTCCTCCTTCTCCAGAAATGAAGCCACCTGTCTTCCAGAGGGCACCCTGTCTGAAAGGAATGGGTCGCAGCTGGGAATGCCATGGCATTTAATGTCACCCACCTGACACTTTCACTTGTGATCTCACTGAACATGAATTTATTCCGACGCTTTGATCAGTGTTTTAAAAGTTCAGGTTGAGGGAGCATAGGGTACATTCACTAATGCACATAAGGGCTAATGCACGTAAGGCTGCTGGTCCTGATGGCATCCCTGGACGTGTCTTCAGGGCCTGTGCTGTGTAGCTGACTGAGGTTTGAACTGACATATTTAACCTGTCCCTAGCCCAGGCAGCTGTCCCCACGTGTTTTAAAACCATCTCCATAGTGCCGGTGCCAAAACACTCCTTTTGTTCATTGACTTCAGTTCAGCATTCAACACCATCATCCCCTCCAAACCGATCACCAAACTCTGGAAAAAGCAATGAAAAATGAAAAAGCAAAAATGAGGTGTTGTACTCGCAGGTATCTCTGGCTGACAGGGTCAAATCTGCACAAAATTGGAGGTGTAGGATCATTCTGACACCCTCTGAATGCATGCCAAGTTTTGTGGAATTCCAAGCACGCATGCACACACACACACACACACACACACACACACATAAACACACACGCACGCACACATAAACACACAAGCACACATGCACACACACACATAAACACACACACGCATAAACACACACACATACATAAAGACACACACACATATACACACACAGCAGACATCCAGGCATACGCACACACACACGCACATACACACACACAGGCACGCATGCACAGCCTCACACGCACGCACACACACACAGGCACACACACAAGCACACGCAGGCACACATAAACACAAACACGTACATGCACGCATGCACAAATGCATGCACACACACACACACACACACAAACACGCACACAAATATAAAAGCACACACGTGCACACGCAAACACTTGCACAGACACATAAAACACACACACACACATGCAGGCAAGCAGACACATGCACACACACACACACACACAATTATCCCCCCACACACACTCACAAGCAAAATCTCACACACAGAGAAGAACATATATACACAAAAGCAAACGCACACACACTCATTTACATACACAAAAGTTGCAAGAGTAGGGGAATGAGTAGGAGATGGAGACAAATTGACAAGCATGATTTATTTTTGTGCAGGACTGAGTGGCGGTCATAGTCTAGTTTTTTAACTCTTATAATGTTACTGCTACTACACTGTACATTTCTATACATGTTGTTCATACATTGTTCATACTGCCATCCATATCTATTCTGCTCTTATGAGGTTACTGCTAATACACTGCACATATTTATAGTTTTTATAGTAATTTATATGATTGTAAACCATTCAACCTTCTTAACTATATACTATTGTCTACACTGCGCTATATATCTTATACTGTTTATGCAACACCTGCCTATACTGTGTATATCACATTGCACTTTTCTGCTTTTTTGCAATTCTGGTTAGACACAAACTGCATTTTGTTGTCTCTGTACTTGTACTATTCAACTATATAGGCCACTGGAAATTGGAATTGAGCTACTGAAGATTTATTTTCCTGGTGATTTCAATTATTTGAATTATTACATATGCAGATGGTGGGAGAGTAAGGCAGGATTCTGGATTCCCACATTATGTGAAGAACCATAGTGGCTATTTGAGCTGGTTCAGAAGTAAAGAAAAAAAAATAAAATCTAAAATAAATTAAGGAATGTTCCCTCTAGTTGTATATTGTCTTTGATGACAGACAGCAGTCCCACCTATTTTTCTTTTAGAAAAAATACTTACAGCTAATGTTTAGCCTGTCTTAGACAGAGGCACTTATCACAACCAAGTACAGAAGTCAATAGGGCTGTTGTGATTATCCCCCAGAGACAGGGTTGTACCAAACAGAGCTATGGAGTGAAAGTCTGTTTAGCATAAATAATAAGTCCACACACAGACAAGGATCCAGTCATGAAATTAAACAGCAAAGGTTGTCACCTTTGGCTTTGCTTCGGGTGGAAAATGTGAAATTATAACTTTAAGATAATGCTCCTTGTTATGTTTTGCTGAAACTCCAAACCCCATTCAACTGAGGCATCATAACTTCCCTGAACAACATCCTTTACAACAATATATATATATATTGTATATTTTATAATCAAAATTACTCATGCACATCTGCCATGGCCCTGCTTGGGGAAGACAGGGGGGATGAGGTATCATAAAATACCACTTTGATTTTCTCTAATGTATGACCCTGTCTAATTAAGAGACTGATTATGTGGTTCCCCTTTTCATGTGTGGCCACCACATGAGCGTGAATGGGGAGCACACGCAGACGTGTGTGCACCATGTAAATGGCATGCTCCCTGTAATTGCTCCCTGTAAGTGTAAAAGCTTCAATGGGTTTCTGGTGCTAACAAGAGGACGCTGATGGTATGTGGTGAGGAGCAATGAGCAAGAAACAGTCAAAGAAAATCGTGAATTGCAGCAAGGCGCCATTGGAGGCCAATCAAACGACAACAATCTCACTGTATGCCTCTTTAATAGTAGCTTCTAGTCAGTAATTGCAACTTTCACATTCTCTAAAGAACACGACATTGCATTTGAGTTTAAAGCTTCTGGAGCAATGCAACATTTAAGTTTAGTTGATCACTAAAACATGCTTGTGCACTTCTTGGGTCTGTCATTTGAGCAGCCTACACATGACTAATTGCCAGTTGCATTAATTATTCTCAGATACTATCAGTATTTACTGAGGTTTTATGGTTTTCTGGATCTGGGAGGGATGGTAACATTGAATCATTCTGGAAAACAACCAACTTTAAAATTGACAAGACAAGATGCAATAAGCTATGTTGATACAGTTATTTAAAAAAGAGATTTACTATTTCCGTTGGAGTGTTGATTTTCCTAAGAGGTAAGATGTAAAAGTTCAAAAAAGTCTTCAATCTTCAACCAGTATTTCCACTGATCACCCACAGGAAAGCAAACTTCGAAATGAGATCTCACCAGAAATCTCACCACCCTTCTAAGGGACCCTTAACTGAAATAAGGAATTATAAGATTAGATTGAGAAGAAAAATAGAATATTTTGAGATCTCAAGCATAACTTAAATTGGACTTGGGCTGAGACAATAGGAGGGCTATTTTGCAACTTAAGATCCAAAAAAAAATTCTCAATGTATTCTTATCTTGCCTTATATTTCTTAATGGACCCTTCGGAGAAACATGAGAGATCTCAATAAGTGCTGATTTATTTTCGCGTAAGACCATTTCATCAACATTTTCAAAACAAGGAATCTTCCTTGAGCAGGGGTGCATTGTTGAAAGTGTTGCTGAACTACCATTGATGAAAGATGGAAAAGTTTTGGCAGAAGAGCTAAATGTATGGATTATTCTGAAGAGCATTTACTTGAGCTTGTCTATAAGTAGGCCATCAAGTAAAGCAATGCTGTAAAACTGATGAAAAGATTAAACTGACCAAACTGAACTCAATACTCAGGGTCAGCAGCCAAAAAGACATTCCAGGACTGCAGTAGGAAACAAATTAGACACTCAACATGAGGATGTATATGTAAAAAAATTTGGGAACGTTGTGTGCATGCACTATACTTCCTATTTGTCTTAGGAATACAGCGAAGATCATATCAATAATCAACTATCTCTTATGACAGTATATGTCCCTTCCAACTGATCAGGAAAATGATCAGTTAGGTACGGTGCATATTTAAAATGAAAGTGTGGCAACACTGCCATCCAGTGTTTAAAATGTAAAATGTTGAGCTCAGAGCAGCGAGCAGTCTATGATGATGTTCACATTGCAAGCTGCCTAATCCTTAAAGCGCAATTCTTTTTTAACCCCCAGAAAAAAACAAAAACAATAATAGGCCTATCTCAACAGCACAGCACGCTACCTTAATGGATTAATCCTAAGAAAATACAGATTGTTAGAATTTTAGTATTCATCTTTAGTAAAATACTAATTTTAGCATTCCTCTTCATTCATGTTGAATCTATGAATCAGTAGTCGGAGACAGTCAATAATATGGGGCATGGGATTCATTTATTTATTACTTTTACGGATATATTAGGTTTAAAAGACTTGTATCAAGCATTATTATTGGTGAAAGGTTCTCCTAATTTCCATTATTGTTCAAAACTGATTCAATACAGATTAATGTCTTGTAAATAAGATGTTTATCTCAGATACAATAATTGTACTCCGAAATATACAGTGTTGTTTGGAAATGGGTCTAAATGCCTTAATTTAAAAAAAATGAGGGAAAACCCAATCTTCAAAGACAAAAAATTAGGAAATATCCAACCTTTAGGGACACCAGTTTTAGTATCCAGGATACTAAGCATCCTGATAAAGTTCCCTTGTGCCCCACATCATCACATACCCTTCACCATACCTAGAGATTGGCATGGTTTTATTTCAGTTAGCCTAATAGCTGGTTTGATTTGCATTGATCTTATGGAAAATACCCCATGCCAATAGTATCCTGGATCCATGAAATAACTGGCCTTTAAAAATAAAAATCTGCCTGCCTCTATGGGAATTTAACAAAGGGGGGTGTATACTTATGCACCCTGTATTTTAATGAAGAACATTTATTTATTTATTTAGGATACATTATTCATTCACAAAGAAAATAGGTGTCCTTAAAGGTTGGATTTTTCCTCATTTCTTCAATTAAGGTATTAAGATCAATTTACAAAAGGATTTTTTTTTATTCTTCTTTTTAGTCAACTTTAGCATGGGGGTGACTTATGCAACCCACTGTAGAATGACCTGGCTAAATTAATTAAAATGTTTATTCCATAATTTAATGAACTTTCAAGCAACATAAGCCAGGTTGTGGTTTCATGTGGTTTGAGTGATCAGACTCTTCAGATGAGCTGAGATCCCACAATGACAACAAAAGGCTGAACATTCAAATGAAATATTCCACAAGAACATTTTATTTGTGACCATGTGATGCTATACATTGGTTTAAAAAATATCTGCATAAGCTACTTAGAATGTTATCATGCAAAATACAATTGTCCAAAAGAAAAGCTGGTTGGCAACACATATAACTTGTTTAGTTGCACAAACTAAAATGCCTGATCAATGACTGTCATAACAAAATAAATCCTGAGCCTCACTTTTCAGAGCCTGTTTTAAAGGAGAGAACAGCTAAGGAAATGTACAATGAATCAATCAATCATATAATGCTGCTAACAGAAAAGCTCACAAATCTTTTGACCTGCTGCATTTGGATGATTGATTACAAAAACAATGGAGTAGTTCAAATCAAATGACCAATCAAATCAAATGTTCAATCACCATTGTAAATAAATAAAGACCATTTTAATGAAATACACAGTTTAAGAGGACAACTGAGCTCCACAGTCCATATCCAGGTACCAACTTGTTTATTTTGTCCAGCTGACTTTAGGAATGTCATAATGTTCAGTGAGAGTATCCAGGTGTCTGTTAAATTCCTGAAATTATAAATACACAGCATGTTTGTAATGAAGGACAAAGGAAACACACACACACACACACACACACACACACACACACATCAAACGCCTTTATCTTACACACAATTAAAGTTCTTAATTAATTAAACTGATTTACTGATTTCTTTATTAATCAACTCTGAGCGTTACTTACCTCAACTCTCCTTTTGTGTGTTTTAGATGCTTTATTCAGAATACGTTCCATTTGCTGTTGGGGGTACAGTACATAACATTAATTGAGAGAAACCGTTTATGTCTTGACCTTTTGACTGTGTAGCACTTGGTCAACTGGTGTTGTTTTTAAACTGATTTATAAACAAACCTGACTTGACTTGAGAACCCGTCAAGTCAAGGGATTGCAGGTCAAAACTTGCTTGCTTGTACAATTCTGGTACATTTACATGGCTTATTTAAATTAACATTTTAGCTCTGTAGGCTACACTGACCCTATTAAATACATAAACATAAGGTTGTCACACAACTTCTTACCTAACACAAGGTTGTTTTAAAAAAACAATATATAATCCCATAATAGCGGTCTTCACACGTGGTGATTGTTGCCTAAATTAACACCAATCATATGCCAAAGATATACTTACTCTTTTCTCTTGAATTGTATCGAAGGCCATTTGAGCGGGTGTCCTTTTGTCGACATAAGTCTTCTTGTCTTCTTCCTCGGTGGTTTGAGATGTTCTTATTTGTTGTTCGTTGAGTTTCTTCTTTTCTTTGTCCTTCTTCTTTTTCCTACATAGAGACACACATGGCACTACTGTTAATATAACCGTTATATATTATTTTAGCCCCGAGAGACTAATGCAAATTGTATTTAGCTAACCCCTCTAGCCTAACGCTGACGTGGAAAGATGTTTCTATACTTTGTTAATGTGTCAGAGGTCCAGTTTTAACAATCCAATATTCAGATTTTAACAAGTAGCCTAAAAAACGAATTATGTAGACCAGATATGGAGTTAATTTAAGAATACCCTACACTATATATTAGCAGTTACAGGGAAGTTGCTAACGCTAGCTATTCAAGGAATGCTATCATAGCTGATTTATGCCTCTATATTATCGAAGGGTCGACTAGAGAGACAACGATAACATCACCAATATCTTATATGTCTGTACATAGATAAATAACCTACTTTTTAGCAGACGACAGGTCCCCCAACCCTTTTAGTTTCAGAGCTCCTTTCTGAACTTCTCCGTATTCAGCCATGTTTGCTTGTGCGATGTTTACGAAGTTTCGCGTTTTCCTTTGTGTCCCCTCAACGTTTCCGCCTCATGGCGGAAGTACACTAAACATATTTCTATTGATGTGTGAATGTGTGTACTTTATATTATATATACAATTAATTGTATAATGATTACGTGCAGGGTCATTGCCATAATTGAGTTATGATATATACGTATATCAGAGTGAGTGAAAATAGTAGGAACTAATATCTTTCAGCAACCGGAAGGGTTTGTATGTCGGCTAAGTGACGACGTTGGACTATGTATTGCCGTTGAAATGGCTAGTAATGCATTGTGTTGTTTTGCAAAGAAATTGAATTTTCTAACTGTCGGGCTTCATGCAGAAATGTGTGTGTGTAGTGTCTTGTCAGTTTCTCAAACACGTGGATATGCGAAAAAAGTTGGTAAGTATCGTGTGTCATGTTTATGCTTAGCGACCTTGATTACCTGACTGCTAACAAACGAATGATGGCTAACGTCACATTGCACACGCGTTCACGGAGACTGGCATCTTAATACTGTTAAAACTATATAACCCTTCGGAATATAAACTGGTAATTAATTTAATTGCTGTCAATTGTTTTGAACCAGTCAGTGCTTGATAGTGGAATGTATGTCGTTTGCTGGTTACTCTTCAACATTTGTTTCAGCTGCAAAACTATTCTGTTTACTGTTTCTTTTAACGTTAGCTGCCAAAGGAAAGGGGAAAGGGATGGTTAAAGAAGTCCTGAAGGGTCCAGAGGTGTGCAAAGACCCAATTAAATTGACCACACATGCAGTGGGAGTGAATGTCTTTAAACAGGGCGAAGATCCTCCATTGAAGGCACGTGAAGAGTACCCAGAATGGTATGTGTCAGTTACATGTAACTCTTTAATGGATACTTATTGTTATATTGGTACATTGTTGCTACTGTGAACTGTTACCATATGATGGCTGTAGATAGAAGGCAAACATTCTTATCATCTAGGGCAAGGTTCTCAACCTTTTTGGGTCTAAGGCACACTAAAGATCAAACCAAAACGCTAAAGCACACGTGTACTGGCTTATAGGGGCAGCCTTGGCCTACTGGTTAGCGCTTCGGACTTGTTACCGGAGGGTTGCCGGTTCGAACCCTGACCAGTAGGCACGGCTGAAGTGTCCTTGAGCAAGGCACCTAACCCCTCACTGTTCCCCGAGCGCCGCTGTTGTTGCAGCCAGCTCACTGCGCCGGGATTAGTGTGTGCTTCACCTCACTGTGTGTTCACTGTGTGCTGAGTGTTTCACTAATTCACGGATTGGGATAAATGCAGAGACGGGATCAAAAGAGTATATATACTTATACTTACTAATTGTGAAGTATGTTACACACATTATTATCTAGCCAATAACAGGAGTGTTCATTCTCATACCCATATGTTTCTCTATACAGTGTGTTCATGAGCTGAGACCACAGGCATGCTCATATCGTCACACGATATTGATTGAGCTTTTTAATCAAGAAGCTGTGTCATTTATGAGTCTACAAATGTATTGGGTTCCTCAAAATTCCATGGCACACCTAATTATTTCTCACAGTACCGATTGAAAACCACTGATCTAGGGATATCCCTAGCAGGACTACAGAGGTGCAAGTATATCTTTATAGATGTTCATGTAACCTGCGTTGTGTTGAACCTGCGCGATTCAGCCCTGCACACGCGAACAGCAGCACCTCGGATCGGGAGGCGAGCACGCTAACAATTGAGCCAATAGCCCAGGCTACTGGCTTGCATGCCAGCAGCACTCTTGAGGCGTCAGGGAGTGAGATTTACCAACGTTCCTCAAGCACATCCGTTACATTCATATAAGGCTGTTGAGATAAAATATGTGTATTTATACTTTGTTTGAAATTACCAACTTTATTCATGTTATGTGTCTGCCAAACAATGCATCTAAAATGCAGGGATTCCACATGTGGTTCCGAATGTTCTTGTACTCAACTGCGGTTCGAATCCTGCATTGTAGGTTGTTCCAGCTCAACCTGGGCCCCCCGAAAAAGCTCCCAGAACTGGATCCAGACAGTCGTCAATACTGGAAGATATTGAGAAAAGAACACATGTGGCGCTTCAACAGATTACACAAAGGCAAAAAACTGTAGATTGTGACAGTCTTTTTGGCTAGAAATCGAAGAACTGATTTTGTTCTCCTTTTGATATCATCAAGCATGCTACTTCCAGATCTAAGGATCCACCACACAAACTGCTTACTGTTGCGTTGTACTTTCACAGGATCCAACAGTAATTTAGCAATTTGTTGTTTAGCACACCTCTAAATCTACTTCTTTATACATTACATTTTCTGGATATTGCACAGATCAACAGTACCAATATTTTTTATTCAGCATGTCTAGGCTAGGTCTGAGAAGAATGTACAGGATTTTTTTTCAGAAATCTTTGCAGGGGTATTTTTAATTTTACTTGTTCTGTGTGGTAACTTGCATAGAAATACAAAAGGAGATGTATATATCTTGTGTGTTACTAATATATCAGTATGTAAAGCATTTTCTGTTTTTCATTCATTCAAAATAAGAAATAAATGTGTTGTACACTAATAGTTGTTGAACCAGAAATTGTTGAATGATTACACATAGATATTTAACTGATTCTAATGTGTTATTATACATGCATTTGGTTTCACCTGTCGGGTTATTTGGTAGATGAAGCTTAATCAGTTGACAATGATATTCCATTTTCAACACCACAAAGACCTGGATTTTCCTTTTAGATGTTTTCAAGTTTGTTGCACCGCATCGACAGTGTTGCAAAAGTAATTTGTCAACGCTTGAGTCAACACTGCAATGTAAAATTTGGATTAAAGCATCTGTAAAATAACTTTAGCTGTCAGGTTGATGGTGATTTATAGTTGGATAGTGATGCATAGTTAATACAGAAGTTATTTGGTTACCGCTTTGAGTAAGTATAGAATAATCTCATTGTAGCCTTAACATGTTTTCCCTTTCGACGTCCTTCTGAGGGTAGACGATGTAACGCATGTTTGACAATTAATTATAGGCTACTTTTGAGATAAAAGTAGGTCTACTTCAACAATGCGAGTGAGTAAGGGTGGTGACATGTCACACGGAACGCCCTCATCTAGGTAGCTTGCGTGGTAGGAAGATGTATCGCTGTTGAGAGTGAAAGTAAACCAGTCATTTTTAAATGGGGAAATGGAGACGTGCATGCAAATGAAAGGGGTGAAGAGGAAACAACCACAAAAAGAACGACAGAATCATTTTTTTTGACGCTCTGCTAGTTGTGGTAGCCTTTCTGAATTAGCCTACAATGAACAACTAATATAAATGCAAATAGGTTTGACTAATTGATGTTTTACTACATTGATGGACAGAATATATTTCAAAAACTACAGTCTCACTGCTTTAAATGCCAGACAGGATTTGTGAGGGTGGTTGAACACTCGCGATTGTAAAGCAGTGGAGTAGGCTACATTTCCCGGAAGTTCGCCTGTGCGCAGGTAAGATTTCATGAGTTAGTGGAGCTCAATACTTTGATAATAGCCTAGTTGTCAGATTTTATAGGCCATGGAGAATTTGTCTTTTGTATCTGCTATAGATCATATTAGTAACTGCTGTTAATATTTGGGCATATTAAAACAGTGAGGTTATATACGCTTTAATACATTTCACAATCGAAACCAAGCAAACCATAGGTTGGGCTGCTACCCTAACTGGAAATGTTTTCTAAATTATTGTTTACTTAAGATATAGGACATTGGCTACCGGTAACAAGTTGACCAACATCTCTGCGGTGTCATAGAGGCATGCACAGAATGAATTCATAGCCTGTTTAAATGTAAATTTAATTAAAGATAGGTTTTTAGAAGAATTTAACATATGTAATAAGCTTTTGTAACAGATATTCTTTTGTTATTGTCACAGTTTGAGATGGACTCATACCAGATGTAATGCTTGATATTACATGGGCTATTGCAAAAACATCCACTCATAAAACCTGATCTTGGACTCAGATAAAGGTGGTTTATTGTAGGTCTTTAATCAATGCAATCACACAGAAGGTGTATTATAAAGCATTCTTAACTGAATAGGCTACTAAAAGGATGATTAATATGTAACGTAGTCATAGCCTACTGTGTAGCCTACCTTATATTAGGCTATTCATTTTACTTCCTTAATTTCAGGAATTTGACTATCTTGTATGCCTAATTTGATTAGACTATTTCATCTGTTAATTATTGCCACAATTCATGACATAAGTAAAACTTTAATGGTTTGTCCCTAGTTTACATTAGGCTATGTTTTGTAAATATTTGTAAATATTCACACAGTCTAGGAAAGACTGAAAAGTCAATGAGTGAGAGGCATGGCTGACTGGAACCGGGGTGTGGGGACACTGAATGAAACCGAACTCAATAGACTTGCTGTCCTGCTGGACAATGCCAAGTGTGGGTGGAAACAGCTGGCTAAAGCTGCCACGGATCAGCCACGCTTCCGCTGCAGGTACAGAAAGTTAAGATTGTGTTTGTATTAATTTCTACTGACTGTAGACTGCACTGACCACACATCATAATTACTGACCAGTGTATGTAGATTGTGTTTGTATTCATTTCTACTGACTGTAGACTGTACTGACCACACATCATAATTACTGACCAGTGTATGTAGATTGTGTTTGCAGTCATTTCTACTGACTGTAGACTGTACTAACCACACATCATTACTGACCAGTGTATGTAGATTGTGTTTGCATTAATTTCTACTGACTGTAGACTGTACTGACCACACATCATAATTACTGACCAGTGTATGTCACCATTTTCCATGAATATTGTCTTAAGCCTCTCTAAAGAACACAATTCCTACAACATGCATATATTTGTCAAATGTAGCCTTTGTCAAATAGCCTATGTATTATACCAGACCTCTTTCTATAAATGCATGTTTCTTTTGTCTGTCTGCTAACCCTTGTGCACACTATAATTAATGATATCTAATAAAACCTAGGGAGTGAAGAATGTTGATGATGACACAATGGCTTGCTTTCACTACAGCGAAAGTGAGCTGACCAATTGCTCGCTCCAGGTCTTGAACTGCACTGGCAGTTCAGGACGCTTTCTCCTTGGCATGCTGAAAGACCGTGGCTGCACCTTGGGCTTTCTCCTGCAGTGCCTCCGGAAGATGGAGCATCATGAGGCAGTGGAATATCTCACTGCTGCTGGTACTTCCACTACCACTCATTACAGTACGGTTAGATGATAAACATGAACTTCACTTTTATGGTTTAAGACGAACACGGATTTCCTGGCGTTTGCCATTCGCTGGTTTGTAGATGCCACCTCTATTTTGCTTGGGTAAGGTCATACTAAGTGTTGTGGTAGTGTAGCTCAGAGGAACTCCATGGCCTTTGAGAAGATCCAAAATAGTTCCCTGTTTCTATTGTGATTTGCTAGACAGCACATAGCACTTCCTGTAGAAGTTTGCACAGGAAGGTTCTGCTTTTTTCAGTTGTTGAAGCATCGTTTTTTTATCTCAGATGTCATCCTCAACTACTGGCTGATGATGCGATATAATCATGTGTCATTAGATAATAGTAATTTCCTGTAGCATAATATAAAGTGGGATTTAGTGAGTAAGTAATCTTAAGTGAGATTTAGGTTAAAGATAATTACCCTTATAGTAGTTTTGCTAGGCAACTCTGTTTGTGGTTGACAGTGGAGCAGATCCAGATTCAGATCACAGTGCAGCCCCAGACACAGCAGGCCCAAGAGGGGAGCAGTGTGGTGCTGAGCTGCAAGGCCTCTGGCCCACCTAGTCTTGGCTACCAGTGGTTCAGAGGCAAAGAGGAGGTGAGAAGCACATATAACAATCATATGAGCATCATTCTGTGTTCTGCTGCTCTGAAAAAAAAACACTGTTAATGTTGTATGAAGAGGAAAGAGTTTGAGCTGAAGAAAACCAAAGGATAGCTGACTAAAATATTGCAGATGGAATCCTGAAATGACATTGAGGAATAGTTTTGTCTGTGTTCTACAGATCCCAGGCGGATGTGACCCTGATCTAGTTGTGCCTTTCCTCACGGTGACTCAGCAGGGCCACTATATCTGCCGTGTTAACCATGGGGAAAAGTTTATCTTCTCCAACTGGGCACATGTGCGTGTAGTCCGGTCAGGCAACTCCAGCTCAGGTAATTTGACAGAAAACCATTTAATTCAAATATGCCTCTTCAATGCCATTTACAAGTAAATATATATTAACATAAAAAGCTTCCATTTTTATTTCAGAGACTAGTAGTACAATGTTTCCTTCGACAAGTGGATTGCGAATCACTTGTCAGCCAAGGCAGCAGACACTATCTGAAGGAGATGGCCTCCTCCTTCAGTGTTTAGCCGAGGGAAATCCTCCTCCTCAATTCCAGTGGTACCGTAACAGAACAGCTCTAGAAAACGCAATGAAACCCAATCTGAAGGTGAGCTATGTTTTATCATCTTTGTTGATTAAATGTTGTGTATAACCATATTATCCAATTTTCTGTAGGAATTCTGTAGTATGTCAATTTATGTTACTACTTTCCACATTGAAATCTAATTGGTGTTAGCTAAAGTAACTGTTGACTTTCACAGATACCATGTGTAACAACAGCAGATAGAGGAAGGTACTATTGTCGAGTCTTCAACTTTTACCATGAAATCAAGAGTGAAGAGGTCAACATAAACATTGGTAATCGCCATGATAATTCATATTTTGGTTCTTATTAATTAAGGAAGTTACTCATGCAAAGTGCCTGAAAGTTGATTGTTTTAATGATTCATGTGATGTTTTTCAGGACCAAGTGATACCCACTGGAAGTCAGATGATGAAGGCATGTCATTTTATTTTGGTGCAATCATGTGTCAGGCTCCCTCTGACAATTGTGTTTGAATTTGCATTGATATGACTTCATATCCTAACTTCAAGGACTAACTGCATGGTAGCAGAAAGCAGACAATAATGATTTCAGTTTAACAATTATGTATTTTTGTTGAATGCTTCCACTTCAGCAACGAATAAACAGTTCTGTTGTCTGTTTTTGCCCAAGGAGGAAAATATATGTTGAGAAATGCTGCCATTTAATTTAATTTTACAGTTGTGTTATTATACTGCCAAACACATCTCATGATCAAATGACATAGATAGGTTAAATGTACTTTCAAGCAGTATTTTTCATGCAAGGAATTATTTGTTTGTCATTTTACAGATATCTCCATAGGGCCAACTAGGCAGTCTAGCTGCTTCTATGGTAAGGTCTTCCCAATCATATTCTTAGAAACCACAACATAAGTCTTGTCATGGCTAAGGACTGAGCTACACCAGGCACTTAACTGAAGCATTCCGTTCGCGTTGCGTCTGCTGAAACAATTAGCTTCCACTATAATCAATGGAAGTAGCTACACCAGACGTGATATCGGCGCATACGGTCGAAAAAATTAGACCATTCATCTAAAATGGATTTTATGCGTTGCGAACAGAACTTCAGTTACGCACCTGGTGTAGCCTCTCTGTAAGCCACTGAGCATGGCTTTCTTCTTCATATAATGATCTCCATCCTGCCCCTCAGCCACAGACAAGGTTGCTCTCCTAATGGGCAACATGAACTACCTTCACCACCGCCAGCTTCGTGCACCTATGGCTGATGTGCATGAACTAACAAACCTGCTCCGCCAACTGGACTTCAAGGTTGTATCCTTGCTGGATCTGGACTGGCAGGAGATGCACAGTGCTGTGACGGAATTCCTCCTGCTGCTTGGTCATGGTGTCTATGGTGGGAGTTCTTTTCTCTTGTGCTCATATATTTTATGTAAAGTCCATAATACTGAAGGTCATTTGTTGTTTTGACATGTCTGTTATGCCTTTGTTCTGTGTTTGAGAGGTTATGTTTGTTTTACATTAATAATTCAGATTCATCAAAGTATTGCCATTTGTAATACATTTAATCATTTATTCATTGCATCTTAAATGTTGCTTTCCCCTGCATACTAAACATTAGATGTTAAACAAAGGCAACTCTTGCTTCCCCATCTCCCAGGGCTTCTCTACTTTGCTGGCCATGGTTATGAGAACTATGGTAATAGTTTCATGGTGCCCATTGATGCTCCAGCCTCCTACACCTCAAAGCACTGTTTGTGGGTTCAAGAGGTGCTACAGCGAATGCAGGCGCGGGATACTGGTCTTAATGTCTTTCTGTTGGACATGTGTCGCAAAAGGTAGAGCTTCCATTACTTTTTAAAGTAATTTAAAAACAAAAAGCATTACGACTTTACATGGTTTCATAATGATTGTATGCATTTTGTAGCACAAAAAGTATTCTGTCCATGAAATAAGGCATGTTACACTTGGCACCTCATAAACATCTTATGTGAAAATGCATGTGGTCTGTGTGCTTCAAGGAACTTAAATGATGAAACCATACCCCAACCTGATCCTCGTAAGGTGACCGCAAATATAGTGTTTGGTTATGCTACGTAAGTCTCTCTATATTATTTACGACCATTCTGTTTGTACTCAGAATAGGATAGGTCTATATGTCTATTATTTTAATACTAGCTCAATTGCAGGTGTGTGGATGCTGAGGCATATGAGGTGAATAAAGATGATCTGTCCAATGGCATTTTCATAAGCTATCTGAAGAAAAGACTTATGGAGGATGAGAAGGTCACTGTAATGCTGGACAGAGTGGCCGAGGGTAAGATGTCCTGTCCTCAAGAGCTCTTATAGACCTCTTATAGACCTCTTCATTTTAAGAATTAGAGTTCTGGGTGTTTATCCTAGTAGCCTACATTAGTCAGATTTTCAAGAAAGTAAGGATGCATGTCCTTGGCATATATTTTGCAGGTAAGCCTACAAAATGTCCCTTTAAAAATGTATTGTGCTGCCTATTGTATTGTTTTTTATATGCAGCTTTGGGGTGGGGGGGCAGATTAGTGTCAAACACCCAGATTTGCTAGTCAATAAAATCTATCTAACAAGGAGTAAGAACCAATTAGTGAAAACTAGGCTGAATTTGTTGGTACCCTTACAGATTATTGAAAAAATGCTTTTTTTACATGGACTTTCTAAAATGGCCCAGACATATTAGTACATTAAAAAATATGATACATTATTGGATTATAGTGACATTTAAAACGAACTATTTCACCTTGATTAGTGTTACATGTGTATTTGAGCTTTCATTCAGTCATATAGCCTATTTAAACCGAGAAAAGTAATCACTCTGCAACTTGGTATCATTGCACCTTAATGAAGACTAGAGTAATCAAAGGAAAGAGTTACCTGCTGGGATCTGAAAGATGGTAAAGATAAAGGCATCAGAACATCTTCAGGCAGCTTGATGATCCGGTGGCTGCAGTTGCCCGTGTTATTAACAAGTTTAAGGTGCATGGGACTGTAGCCAACCCTAGATGTGGCTGCCAGAAGGAAATTGACCCCAGACTGAACAGAAGGATAGTGCAAATTGGAAGACAAAGAGCCAAAGATAACTTCTAAGGTGAACTCCAAGGTCAAGGTACATAAAATTCATATAGTCAAGTCACAAGCCTTCTGGGAGAATGTGTGTCTAAGAAAAGAACACAATATCTATTTTAATATTTAATGTTTTGGTGCTGCTTTGCTGTGTCTGGCCCAGTCTGCCTTGAATCTGTGCATGGTACGATGAAATCTCAAAACCTATGGACATCCTGGAGCGAAACATACAGCCTAGTCGCAGGTCATGGCTTTCATTCTAGAGGCGCGTTTCCCAAAACCATATTTGCTAACTAAGTAAGCAACTTTGTTGGTTGCAATGCAATTTCCCATTGCCAACCAACTAAGTTGCTAACAGGTTAGCAACTATGGTTTTGGGAAACGCACCCCAGATCTACAGAAAGCCTTTGTTGGAAGTTATTGCTTCTAAAGGTTGTGCAACTCACTATTAGGTGAAGTGTATTTTTGTCAATTCCATTTTCATTTGATTTATTATTTAAAATATTTTGTTAAAAAAAGTTAAAATCTAAGCCTAATTTGCATTTAAACATGGAATAAACAATGATGAATGACGGTTTTAAATTTGTTTTGTGGGAGGGTACCAACACTTTCAGGCACAACTGTAAAAGAGCTGGTTCGAGGGCTAGAAAAGAGGAAATACTATATAAGGATAAATATAATACTTGATGATATGCATTGTGATAAAAACTGTACAACATTTTCTGCGTTCGTCCGAGCAGACATGGGCCAGTGTAGAATCACACGTGGTCGGCAGGCCCTGGAGCTACGAAGTAATCTGTCAGAACGCCGAGCGCTGACAGACAAAATCCAGAGCACTGACTGCCCTGTTACTTCAGCGCGCAACCTGCAATGGGCTATCGCTCATGGTGAGGCCTCAAGACTACACAATTCATGGGAAATAATGTTGTTATAGAGAATGTGTTGTTATAGTCAAGTTTGTCTGTTGCTTTGAGACTTTGAGATCTATGATGAAAAGTGCATTATAAATAAAATGTATTATTATTATTATTATTATTATTGTTTCTGGTACTGGTACTGGTCCAGAACAACTTATGTCGATATTAAAAATCTTGGTCTTAATAGGAGATAAATAAGGCTGTAAATGCCAACGTGAAGAATGACAGGTGTTTGTTTTTTTAAATATAAAATGTGGGCGTGGTGGAGCCCACTGTTGTGAGTTTGGATAAAAGCTAAATATCAGTCAACTTTTAACTTTAAAGGGACAACAGGCAAGCCTGATGCTTTTTCTCTACGAAACTCTCCCTCGCTCTGTCTGAAGCTCTTTTCCTTTTCTTTGCATCTTCCGTCAAGAGTTTTCGCTGCTTCTTCGCCGGCTCTGCCATTATACACACGTTTGCAACAATTGCTAGCGTTTCGTTAGCCTGCCTCTGTGCTGTGGATGCAGGATGTAAACTGATCCTGCTTCGGTCAGCGGGTACGATACACTGAACTTGCAAGCGGGATATTCTTCCTACCGGCAGTAGGGGCAGGGTCATTTAACCATATACCGACTTACGAAGATGAGTAATTAACACAAAAACGTTGCCTGGTGTCCCTTTAACAACTGAGATGAATTCTGTTTGGTCTTTGAAGGGAGTTTGATGCACTTGTTATCTCTTTTGGTTTACAATTTTGAGTTCATCTGAAATGCCCGTTTTAGAAAGTGTTGTATAAATGAAGCTGAATGAGATTGATTGATTGCCATTCCCCCAACAGTTCTGCCAGAGAGCCGGACATTAGAGTTTAAGTGTGGCGTGAAGGTGCAGCTGGGGTTTGCAGCTGAGTTCTCCAACATAATGATCATCTATACCCGGATATTAGACAAGCCCAAGGATATAGAACACTGTTCTGCCCAACTGTCTGACTTCTCTGAGGTGACATTGATAATATTATTGATGTATTGCAGCTTTTTATTTAGAGTTTTAAATCCATGGATTTTACACCAACCCAATGGGTAAAGCCATGTTCACCGACATAATTGTCTTTTTTTGTATCAGGACCTTGAGATAGACCTCAAACACACAAATCAAGAGACTTTGCAGGAAGCTGGGAGTTTATTATTTACAATAGATTGTCTGCCACAACCCGAAGTCCCAAAGCTATATACCCGTCTCAAAGCACTCCAGAGACTAAAGGTCATAAGCTATATTTGAATTTAAGATCAATTATTTTCTATGGTTTCACCATGTTTTGGCTTAAATGTGACATATCTGTGACATCTTCTCATTACAGAAAGAGCTGACATTTACAGTTTGTCTTCACTACCAATACTCAAACCTGGAGGAGGAGGAGGTTCAAGAAATACAAACGGTCTCCATTGGCAAACCTCTGGTATCCAAACTGAATCTCCATGAGCCACGTTTGGCCCATTGTTCCTCATCGTCCTCTTTTGATTTTCAGTCAACAAGCCTATTGGAGTCAGCCACGTTCCCCCAAGGCCTATGTGATCCCTCTGAGACCTCCAGTCAATCAGCTTCCACAAGCTGGTCCTACTACTCTAATGCAGGGGAGCCTTCAGAAGGGTCATCCTCAACTAAAGTGAATTTGCCAGAAGAGAATCTTGACACTGATGACTGCCCACCTTACACTGCAACCAAAAGCCTTCCCTACGCTCGTGTGGAGGACGTCACATACAGTTTTAGCAATATGCAGAATTTTCATTCCTTGTAGTGCTGATGGATGAAGACGATCTTAGTTTTTCTACATATAGCTGTGTAGTCATATATTTTTGTAAAATTGTTATTATTTGAAGAGGATAGACATTGGTGACTGACGACATTTGTGTGCTGATAAACCTTACTAAGAGTATATTTTGCTTTAGTTCAGGAAAGATTAAAAAAAAACCGTCGACTGAATAAAAATTACATAACAAATGTGTAAGTCTTCATTTCTGTTTCTTTCATCCCGATAGTCCATGGGCCAGACCAGATGTCGGTAACAGTCAAGGTGGCCAAACTTGACTGGTGCCATTTCATTTGTTAGACCAGTAGTACAGTAGTAAAATAATACACGATAACCTCTCCAAAAGAGCGGCTGTTTCATTCTCTAGCAAAGAAAATATATTTTTTAAAGCAGTGTTTCTCAAACTTTTTTCAGACCAAGGACCACTTAATCAATAAAAAAAGCCTCACGGACCACCTAGCTAAAAAAAATAGAATAAATTAGACCTACTTCAATAGTAAATTACACAATAGGCCTACTCACTAACCACTTTGATTGTATTATTGTGTCAGAGAATTCATATGATTTAAACTGGCATGGCTTACATAGGCAGTGTTGCAGAAATGTTTGGATTTACATACAAGTTGGTTCAATATTGCAAACAACTCATCTATATTAAATTTTACCATGTCTGCTCGCGGACCACTTGGGCTAGCTTGCGGACCACCAGTGGTCCCCGGACCACACTTTGAGAAACACTGTTTTAAAGGCTACAGGTGAATAGGGTAACATGTATAACTAGAAAAGCATTTCCTGAAGGAAATACAGTGCATGAAAATGCAAATATATGATGTAAAATATCATACAGAGTAAAAACAAACTATATTGGTTGCTAGGTAGATGAGGTTTAATATAGTTGGAATGACTGAACAGTTAAATAAGTGGATAGTTTAAATGGTTAAATTATTTAGGTAGATAGTTGACGATAACTGACACTTGGAATGGCTCTAATGTTTGCTAGTAGTTATGCTAACTATGTTAACAAAGATAATAATGTTAACCAAGTATGCTAAGCAGCATGCTAACAATGTTAAAATGTTAAGTATGCTAACCATGTGACTTAGCTAACTTAGCTAATCATTTTTAGCAGTTTTGCTAAAAATGTTAACTAGCATGCTAACATGCTAGCATGCTAACTTTGCTAACCATGTGACTTAGCTAACTTAGCTAATCATTATAAGTAGTTTTGCTAAAAATGCTAACTAACATGCTAGCATGCTAACATGCTAGCATGCTAACTTTACTAACCATGTGACTTAGCTAACTTAGCTAATCATTATAAGTAGTTTTGCTAAAATGCTAACTAAAGATGCTAACATGCTAGCATGCTAACTATGCTAACCATGTGACTTAGCTAACTTAGCTAATCATTATAAGTAGTTTTGCTTAAAATGCTTGTAAAGATGCTAACATGCTAATGCTAACTATGCTAACCATGTGACTTAGCTAACTTAACTAATCATTTTTAGCAGTTTTGCTAAAAAATGCTAACTAAGGCAACATGCTAGCATGCTAACTATGCTAACCATGTTATTTAGCTAACTTAGCTAACTAGCTACAGTGGGTAGGGAGTCATAGTTGATGACAAGTAACAGTTACAATGGCTGAACAGTTAAAAAGTTCAGTAGTTTAAAGCGTTAAATTGTTTAACAGTGAAATATTGTAGTGAGGACTTTTATTTTGAAATAGTTTTGGCAGAGGAAGCAGTTGAACAGGATGTGTAGTCTTAATAGGGCCAGTTTGTATGCTTAAAGCCTGAGACTGGCAGTTGGTCCAGGTGGCCCAACACCTGCCATAGGATTCTAATTGCTTAACGGCTCTATTGTGATGTCATCAGCCCATGTTAAGTCTATGGGGAAATTTTGACTAGTTTTTAATTAATAGTTTAAAAAGTATAAAAGTTACAAAGTTGAAAAATACAAAGCCCACATGTCCTAAGTAAGACCCTCGTAACATAGTTTGAATGAAGTTTCTACGCTACACGGTTTAAGCTGCATTAACTGGCGTTAGAAGAAGAAGAAGAAGAAGAAGAAGAAGAACTAGAAAAGCATTTCCTGAAGGAAATACAGTGCATGAAAATGCAAAAAATATGATGTCAAATATCATACAGAGTAAAACAAACTATATTGGTTGCTAGGTAGATGAGGTTTAATATAGTTGGAATGACTCAACAGTTAAATAGGTGGATAGTTTATATAGGTAAATAATTTACTTGGTAGATAAGGTTTAATATAGTTGGAATGATTGAACGGTTAAATAAGTGGATAGTTTAAATGGTTAAATTATTTAGGTAGATAGTTGACGATAACTGACACTTGGAATGGCTCTAATGTTTGCTAGCAGTTATGCTAACTATATTAACAAAGATAATAATGTTAACCAAGTTACTATGCTAACTAGCATGCTAACAATGTTAAAATGCTAAGTATCTTAACCATGTGACTTAGCTAACTTAGCTAATTATTTTTAGCAGTTATGCTAAATCCAAGATGTTAACATGTTAACTATGCTAACTATCTTAACCATGTTTAGCTGACTTAGCTAATCATTTTAAGTAGTTTTGCTAAAAATGCTAACTAGCATCTTTAAGTGTTAGCATGCTAACTATGCTAACCATGTGACTTAGCTAATCATTTTAAGCAGTTTTGCTAAAAATGCTAACTAAAGATGCTAACTATGCTAACCATGTGACTTAGCTAACTTAGCTAATCATTTTTAGCAGTTTTCCTAAAAATTCTAACTAGCATGCTAACTATGCTAACCATGTGACTTAGCTAACTTAGCTAATCATTTTTAGCAGTTTTCCTAAAAATTCTAACTAGCATGCTAACTATGCTAACCACGCATACTTAGCTAACTTAGCTAATCATTTTTAGCAGTTTTGTTAAAAATGCTAACTAGCATGCTAACATGCTAGCATGCTAACTATGCTAACCATGTGACTTAGCTAACTTAGCTAATCATTTTAAGCAGTTTTGCTAAAAATGTTAATTAGCATGCTAACATGCTAGCATGCTAACTATGCTAACCATGTGACTTAGCTAACTTAGCTAACTAGCTACAGTGGGTAGGAGTCATAGTTGATGACAAGTAACAGTTACAATGGCTGAACAGTTAAAAAGTTCAGTAGTTTAAAGGGTTAAATTGTTTAACAGTGAAATATTGTAGTGAGGACTTTTATTTTGAAACAGTTTTTGGCAGAGGAAGCAGTTGAACAGGATGTGTAGTCTTAATAGGGCCAGTTTGTATGCTTAAAGCCTGAGACTGGCAGTTGGTCCAGGTGGCCCGAACACCTGCCATAGGATTCTAATTGCTTAACGGCTCTATTGTGATGTCATCAGCCCATGTTAAGTCTATGGGGAAATTTTGACTAGTTTTAATTAATAGTTTAAAAAAGTATAAAAGTTACAAAGTTGAAAAATACAAAGCCCACATGTCCTAAGTAAGACCTACGTAACATAGTTTGAATGAAGTTTCTACGTTAAACGGTTTAAGCTGCATTAACTGCGTTAGAAGAAGAAGAAGAAGAAGAAGAAGAAAAAGCCTTGGAATAACAGTACAGTGCATTTTCATGCACTGTAAAAAGCCTTGGAATAACAGTACAGTGCATTTTCATGCACTGTAATTAATATATATCACCATAAAACTTACCCACTTGTTTACTCACATTAGAAGAAAGAATTTTTGTGTTACAAATTTTCTTAAATGTTATGAACACATTTTACATATATTTCTAAATCAGAAATAAGAACATTGAATTTCAAAATGAATGCGACATATACAAAAGTGTTTACAAATGTGTTGGATATATCTTTTCATCATTCCATACATCAGAATATAAGTCATTGTTTAAGGGATGTCGTTTAAGGGATAAAATGTTAAATCATGAAAATATAAATAAAGGCTATAAATGGTATATATAAATGTCCCTCTGCAAATACCTTTAGAATATACAGTAGGAAGAGATACAACTGGGAAGTTTGGTGCAAATAGTATCAAAGAATAGTATTAAATAGTGTGTAACAAAATAAAGTGGGGAAAAAAAGTGTACTATATTTAGATACAGATATCCTCCAGCAGATTAACATCACGTTTGGCTCATCTTCACTGACCCAACTGAAGCAGCACATAACTTGGGTATCACAATTGACGGCTACATTTCTCTGAGCATGTAGTCTCAATCGCATTATGTTGGTTTGTCCTTTACAACATTAGGAGGATCAGACCTTATCTGACAGAATATGGCACACAACTGTGCAAGCCATGGTTATTTCCGAACTGGACTACTGAAATTCATTGTTAGCTGGCCTGCCTGCTAGTGTAGACACACATATAACTCCTCTCTTAGTTACTCTCCATTGGCTTAGCAGTCAGAATTAAATTCAAATCACTCACTCTGGCCTACAGTATAGGACACTTACTGCATCTGCTACCTGTTATTTGAATTCCATGATCCAACTCTACATCCCCAATCGCCCATTGCGGTCCTCTGATGAGCATCCGCTGTGTCAACCGGCCAGTAACATAAGGTCGCATTCAAGACTCTTTTCTTCAGTAGTTCCTCGTTGGTAGAATGAGTTGTCTAATGCTCTGTATTCTTATAGTTTTGGGACTTCCAAGAAGGGTTTAAAGACTCTTCTGTTCACTTTACATTTAATTAATTAATTGGACAAAAGTGTCTGCATACCATACCAAATACCATAACCATCCTGTATACCAGTAACCTATCAAGACCAAGTTGCTTATTAAGGATTTTCTAAGAATAAATGGCCTATTGATTAAGAATAAGAAATCGTCAATAAAGACCTAATAAACCTGCAAGGATACTTAATACAGACCTTGTTAAGTACTAATACATATGCATATTAGTGATGTATTCATTAAAATGTGTTCCTTTATGAGAAAAGTGATACTATGAGAATTTGACAAGATTGTGTTTTATATTTCAGCCTGTTTAGAAATTTCTTTGTTGCCCCCTTACCAAGTAACCCAAATGGCCACCAAAAGATGACTTCCTGGTAATAACCTCTTCAATAACCTCACAACCCATCACTAACAGTTCCATGTATGTAGTGTACCATTGTCAATATTGATTACAGTAGGCTATATAATACTCACATATCTGTGTACAGGATTATGGAAAAAATGTCAGCCAGATGTTAAGTAAACTTTTGTGGAGAGGTGTAGGATGAGCCAAAGAGGAACACATTACATCTTTGAGCTGATTTGACTTAATGGCTGACGGAACAAAGCTGTTGCAGGATATTGCAGGCCTTTATGGAGGCCTGTGATCTCCGATAGCCCTTATACTGTAGCTTTCCTTCACTGTGTATTTAACCAAATGTAAAAAGACCAGATTGTGATCTAACCAGCCTTGGTTTTGGGAGCTCCTGAATAATAATACCCATTTTACTGTTCCAAATGCCTGCAAGGGTGTTTGGCTGGAGGGAGATTTTGCACACTCAGCATTTTAATTTTAAAAATGTCTGTCCCCTGACTCTTTTGCTAAGTGTAATCCCTGAATTATGTAAAAAAAAGGTTATATAATGTACAATTCATTTATTTATTGTACTTGAAAACAAGATCAGTCTTTTACTCCACAGCATGGACGGATTCTACCTCAGAAAGTTAGTATATTTACGTTTATTCATTTAGCAGACACTTTGCATCCTTCTATTACAAGGGACTACATTGTCCCCAGAGCAACTTAAGTGCCTTGCTCAAGGGCACAACGGTGGAAACCGGGAATTGTTTCCACAACTTTTCAGGCTACAGCATGCTAGTCCAGCTCCTTAACCACTATGCTACCACCACCCAAACTCAGTAATGCCAGGGAAGTTCTGCTGGGCATGCAAGAAATGTTTTTAAAGAAAATAACCCCTTAAATGAAGACTTCTGGCGAGTTTTGTGGAAAGAAATGGATGATTGAGACTTACAAATATGAAAAAAGATTTAAGGCATCTTGCTGTGAAAAAAGATGCCGATTACAAAGCATGATTATCACACATAGTGTGATCTGTGGGGCCCTACTCAGATAGGAGTGGAGAACATATGTGCCTTCACACAGTTTGAGCTTGAGGGCCCCCTGAGCCCTTGAACCCGGCGGGCCTAGTAGGCCTTTTCAATAATCCATCAACCTGCCCGCACTCAGGGAGGTTTTAGCAAAGGAGAATTTTTTTTTTACCAGCCACTGGAAATACGGTATGCAAATTTGATATCATGACCAAAAATGATCATGATTATTGCGATATGATTAAAATGTGCTGACTTTTTTTATAAACCTACCACCAATGTTGGACAGAACTCATAATTGACCGGTCATGCCCAATAGCAGCAAAGGTCACAGAACTACTTTTGTCATAAAAGTGGTGTGGCTCCTCAAAGACAATCCATCGGTGTGAGCACTTTATATAACTCTATACTAGCCTACATCATCTAATTTTAATATTGACAAGATATCTAGGCCAGTGTTTTTCAACCACTGTGCCGGGACACACTAGTGTACCGTGAGAGATCATCAGGTGTGCCGCAGAAAATTACCCAAATGTCACTCACTGGTCCAGAAAAGCAACTGTTGCATCAAAGAATTTATAACCGCATGCTCTCATTGATTGTACGATTGCACTATTTGTGGTATGCAGGCATTGTACAACGGGGGCCCCATATCCAGTATTCACAGAATCATCACATATCCAGTTCATAACAACAATTAAATTAGAGTCACCTACAAATGAAACAGAGGGCGCTTGTTTTATTGAGCAGGTCTTGCATAGAAGCCATAATAAGGCCATATCTGTGTATTTAAAATTTTAGGCTATGGTATGTTTATTTTTTCTTCACACAGGATGTTAGTGTGCCGTGGGACATTTTAAGTGTCAAAACTGTGCCGTGGCACAAAAAAGGTTGAAAAACACTGATCTAGGCTATATTTAACATTCAACATTTATTTTCTATAGGCCTGTTATGAAATCATGCATTGACCAATAAGCACAGCTCAGTTTTAAGACATAAAATACATGCATGCTTAGCATTTTGTGAAAATATTTGTGAAATCATTATGGCTACACTGATAAACTCTTAGCACATAGCTCTGATTTTAATATTTACAGAAATAGGCCTATATGCGATTTAAGCACAGCTCAGTTTTAAGAAACGTAAAGCCGAAAGTTGGAGACCATGAAATGTGCTACAATTTCAAAACCAGATTTGCCCACTCTGGAACGGTTTATTGTAGGCTACAGGGAATGCAGGCTTCACCATTGTGCTCGGTAAGGTCTGATATTCTGATATACGGTTGATCATGAGTGAAGAGTCGGCTAGCCTAGTATGCAGAGTAGGCTAATATGATTATTTCTTGAAAAGTAAATTTTCTCGCAAACCGTTTATCACAGCAAATAGCGTCGTTTACTTTAAAAGATGAGAAAAAAGCTCTTTCATGTGTTGTTTGTGTAATGATTAGGCTAGAATTCTTCGGAAGTAGAAGTCTCCCAAATAAAAAAAAACATACAGGCTAAAGAAAAATATGTTGATGTTTCAATAGCCTATTCTGGTTTTATGTGTGCAGTGTTTTGCTGGAGAGACAAGAGACAGACAGCGCGTGTACGGCTTAACTAGATCTTGCGCAGCAATAATGAAAGTGTTTTAGCGGACAGAAGTACGTTGCAGTCTCCCAAATAAAAAAGCATGACTTAAAGAAACGTGTTTCATGATATAGGCCTACAGTAGCCTATATAAAAAAAAAAACGATTGGAAGTGGGAGCGAGCATCATAATCAAAAACAGATACAGGTGGGTTAAAGAGTGATACTAGAGTGATAAGTAGACTATAATACAGTAAATAAACAAATAAATAATTAGGCTAAGTGAAATTTTCGGCGCGCGCTATGCGCGCATTATAACTCTATATCTACCACCAAGAAATAAAAACTACTTTCACCCCTGGATATAGTGCAACTGCTTTCCCAAAACAATTCCTCCATAACTGTGTATTTAATCGTTTGATATGTGGATAACTTTCAGTGGACTAAACAAAAGGTAAAGATTTTGTTAAGCCTAGCTGGAGTGCGTTTCCCAAAAGCATCGTTGCTAACTACGGTATCGTAACACCCCCAATTATCACCACTTTTGTTCAGAAATTCTAAAACAACGATGGAGCAGTTGACATGCTTGTATTATCATAGGGGGTTGATGGAATAAAGTAGGTCTTGAAATGTCAGGAATATAGACATGCATTTGAAAACAACAGTATAGACTTTGCTACTATCTCAGCAGCAGAAGGCAACAACATGAGCAGCACCTACAGTAACACTGTGTGTGTGTGTGTGTGTGTGTTTGTGTGTGTGTGTGTTGGTACAGCTGGCGCAGATCCTTCAACCATTTGAGCGTTGAAACATTTGTGCTATGTGAACTGTCATTTTTTGGTTGTGATTCAACACACAACTTCATAACTACAATGGATAAAAAGTAATGGTAAAAAAACTGTATCTGTGCATTTAAAATATCATGAAATACTTGTGTGTGGTAACAGTATTCAGTTTTCAGTGTCACAATGAAAACACATAACAAGGGCAACATTGGAAAAATGCTGCATAAAGGCATGACAAAATCCCATTGAAATGAAGGGCAATCATACAGTAAAGTATTCATTTATATAGCGCTTTTAGAGTGAAAGAGTGAAACCCAAAGCACTTACACAACAACATGTTGTTCAACATTGTTGATATTACATATCCATATTTATTCTGCTCTTACTGTAAGGTAACTGCTAAGATACTGCACATATTTATATTTCATTTATATTACTCTAAATCACCTTCTGCAAACCAACTGTATACTACTGTCTACACGGCACTATATGTCTTGTCCTGTCTATGCACCTGTCTATACTAGGCTATATCACATTGCACTTTTCTGCCTTTTTGGCACTTCTGGTTAGATGCAAACTGTATTGTATTTGTACTTGTGCTCTGCACAATAACAATAAAGTTGAATCTAATCTAACCATGCCAATTTTCATAATATACATTTATCCTAAGCCTAGGCTAGTAAGCATATGGTCTCCAATCAGTAGTTAAAACTAGGACTACAGGTTCTAAACGATCATAGGAATATTTAGTGATTGAGCCTATCCAAGATTCCAAAACCATTCTTAAACGATCACTATCTAGGCTCGAACCTACGACTACAAGATCCGAAATGCAGAGGTCTACCCTTTCACGCCACCTTGTCACGCTACAACAAACGAAAATATTGGCCAGTCTTTAGCCTATTCGGTGTGTAACTTATTTGTTCACATTTGCTCGGTTGGCGATTTATGCTTCACTGATTAGGCTAATTAGTAGGCTACGTTCAATAGACTGTGACGTTATTATTAAAAGTATCATTATTATGTTATGCCTATTATTATTATTAATAGCCTAATATATATATGTTTTTAAAAGCATACATAGCCTAGGGCCTATTGAAATTACTGCCTATTGTTGTAATAAGTATTATTATTGGGGGCCAAGCAGCGAAGCTGCGAAGGCACCCATTGTGTTTCTATCTTTTCTTATTGGGGGCCAAGCAGCGAAGCTGCGAAGCCCCATTGTGTTTCTATGATTTCTTACTATTATTATTGGGGGCCAAGCAGCGAAGCTGCGAAGGCACCCATTGTGTTTGTTAGTTTTCTTATTATTATTATTCCTCTGCCATTGAAGTCTATGGCAGCCCATAGAACCGTCTGGTGAAAAGTTGTGAAATTTGGCACACTGATAGGGGACAGTCTCATAATTAATTTCACCAAGTTTCATGCCGGCACCTCAAGCGCTCTAGCGCCACCAACAGGCCAAAGTTGGACTTGTGTTCACGGACGTAACTTTTGACCTGTTGACTCGAATAGCAAAATTAGGTATCATTGGAATCCTTGGGCCAAGCCGAGTTCAACACACCCTATGACGTCAATTTTTGACCTCTGTGTTTAAATCACAGCAAGTGTGATCATATCTCAGTCAATCTTTTATTTTTGATGTGAAACTGATGACAGCAAGTTCCAACTAGTTCATTCTAATGTGTGCGTGCAAGGGTGGGACGGGGTGGGATGGGCAGGGGCGGCTCTTGCGGCGGTGGGCTGGCTGGGGGAGGGGGCGGCGACACTCAGCCCTGGTTCAGCCCCACAAAATCAGTTATGTTTTGATGTGAAACTTGACCTTGTAACTCAGCCAATCTTGGGTTGTATGGCATGGAACTTGCTGTGACTGCTTAAGGCTATATGTCTGATGCAACGGCATTGACTTACATGGCAAATCTGGCCTGCTGATCTCACTGCTTGGCCCCCTCATTGCTGCTTGCAGCTATATTTATTATTATTATTGATATTATAACTGCTGGGCCCAGGAAACGTCATGCAATGTCAAATTTCATTACTTTTACGTGACTTCATGCTTTCGGCTCTAACCGACAGAGCCCGACATTCTCCGAACACATCTGCAACCATTGTAGTCTGAACTATGTTGGTTGAAACCAACATGGTTCAAACTAACAAAGTACTATGTAAGTAGGACGGTTTTGGGAAACAGTCGTAACTTACATGTTGGTTAGTTGAACGATGCATCGTACCACGTTAGTAAAAAGCTAACCTCCGTAGTTGTACGGGAAACGCACCCCTGGTTCGTTATATGGCGAAGCATATAGCCCACTTTGTTTGCAGCAGTGAAGCTGAGTTTGTTGTTAACATTGTTGGTAACTGTCAGGGAATTTAACCCCAACATATAGATACAAGAACCACAACAAGTATGGCTTTGCCCACAAACTCTGGTACCAAGAGGAGAGCCTGCTAATGTAAGGAAGAATTCCTCACACCATCAGTTTCTGACTCTGCAGCCCAAAAGCTGTGTCTTTTATTGTACAGATGCACACAGAAAATAGGAAGCAAGACATAGCGATTTCATTGTGACATACTCTTATCTCACCCCCACACACACACAGACAGGGTGCAGTTCCTGTCTGTCTGGGTGCACACTTAACTTGTAGGCTACTCCCTGTTCTTAGAACTCAGCACAACAACATTTAACTTGAACTCTCTGTTCTTAGAACTCAGCACAACAATATTTCTGCTTACACGAATGGTTACAATGATAATTAAAACAGGGTTCTTAAGTCTAACGCAATGGGCGTGCACGCAATTCAACAAGTTCACACGCTCACACGCCACCTTTCTCACGCAGAAATATTACTAGGGATGCCAAGGTATCTGCATAATTAGTAGCCTAGAGGAGACGCATACAAGAGAATTTCTCGCAGGGTTCAGAACTAGCGCACCACTCACCAGACAAATAAAAAAATAAATAGCCACCGACATCCAATCAAAACATAGGCTATCGTTGTATCCGGGTAAAATTCCCGTCTCGTCTCCCTACAACCACGTTATGCTTGTGTGGGGTTACACGTTTAAGATTTCAAAACTGTAGGCCTAGGCCCTACCAACATTCTTTTTATTCAGAAATTCAACTGTCTGTCATTTGGTAAACCATTATGGCACTTTACAGGGTGTGTAAATCAAGCATTTTCACGAGCGTTTGGCTGTCCTACTTTAAGGCAAAATTATTTCTTATCTATAAACTAAACTGTCGGTCATTAAGAAAACATAACGATTGTGTCATTATAGCTTTGTGTAACCCAGACATCAGCAACGTTAATTTTACACGACCAATCACTCTCGTGGCTGCCTGCACTTTCCCTGTCGTCACGGCTGCAACTTTCGCACTCGTTTGTGCTTTTTAGCGCCGTGTTCATCAGGTCCCGGGACACCCGTCTGAGCCTCCATGGACCATGTCAACAATGAATGAAAATTGGCTTATTATTAACGAGTGTTATCAATTTGAGCGAGTATGCTACACATACATTTTTTTCTAAAGCTACAGGACTGCTGCAGACAATGACCTGCCAACCACCATAGGCCTAATATTAGCAACCCAAGATAATGAACTTGCTGTCCTTATAAAAAAAAAATGGTCTCGGCATGCACATGATTAGTCCAATGGTATAGTGACAATATAGGCTATTTAAGTGAATAAAGCAATTAGCCTAATAAATAAAATATTTTTCTCACTCAGTGCATATACATCTCGTAAATTGGTAAGCCATAGAATATCCCAGCGTCACGATTATTATATTTCAAGATTCCAATCTATCCCACGTAAATATGAAAAGTTATTTCTACTGACAGCTTCATGGTGACATAAAAACACAAATGGTTTCTCTTGATAAGGCTGACATAAGAGACATAGGCTATGCATTATACTTTGCCAGATGGGTAGGCCTACAAACCCCTGACCCTGATGTAGCCTATAGATTACAATGACAAATTCAAGGTCTCAAAGGGTTAATGCTTCTTTCCAATTTTTTTTTAAATCTCACTCCTCACTCCAAGCTGAGCTCAAAACTTGAGAACCCTGGATAGTAATAATTTCCTTACAGTAACGTAAACGTTTCTTCAGTTAGGAGCAGTAGCCTACTGTTTTTTTTTATTTTTTTTTTATGTTGTATTCATTATCATTGGCAAAAGCTAGCCTAATATGCATGAGAACCTATAGATTTTAGGGAGCTGCAGCTGTTAGCATTAGCACCAGGCCCGGGGTGGGTAATCGGCAGAATTGGGAGAATTCCCGGTGGGCCGCTTCACTTTTGGGCCGGTCGAGGAAAAAAATTATTGACATTTGTCACGTTAGTCTATCTTCTCTTAAAGTAGGCTATACACGTTCCGCATTCTGTGCATGACACCGTTGCCTCTGTATGGGTTGTAGCCTATGTGAGGGAGTTCTCCCCTCCCAAGAAGAGTTGGTTGGGTCCATATCGCCCGTCTTTTCCAAAAAAGTTTTCTCAGATAGCCTACGGATAGCCGGGCCGGCCATTCATTCTGCACTTATTCGTGGAACCAGAATTGGAACTGCAACCAGTTCAGAAACCGGAAGCTTCCCGAGAGTGGCGGTTCTCCCCTTATTAGACATTCCCTGATGCATTCTAATCCATTGTCAATCACTTCCGGGAACTTTTTGAAGTTTACATGAACCACGTGACCTTAACGAATTTTGAACACCCATTGTCGCAACTCTACCTTTATATGGCTCTGGTACTCCCAAAAGGTTTTATTTTAGATAGATTGTTGCAGGGCTGTATAGTACAGCCAAAGATGGTTGATTACGAAGATACTTCATGAGAGGCCATTTCCTGTCCCTGGAAATTTATGCAAATAGGGTAGCAGTACACGCCCCCGCACATTTATGCAGTGATCGGGCTCTCTTTTTAACATTGAGGTCTATGGCAGAATCCAAGAATTTCCCAGAATTTGTCGAAGTCTTATTTTTCTGAGCAATGGATGCACATTTCGGACACGGTATCATGATCTCCAAACCCTCCTCCCTATTTCAGTAGAATGTCGTGATAGGATGACCCTCCAGTCGAGAGAAAATCAACATTAATGAAGGTGTACACCAAGTTTATTTTGTACTCCGGCTTGTCTGGCGTGGAACCGAGTCGTTCAAACGTAAGTCATACGTCATTGACACGCCCCTGTGCAGGCGGGAACTGAACCAGAGCCCGTCTCTGACTGAACTCCACTTTGCCCTCATAGACATGAACTAGGACGACCCATCTTGCTACGCATTCATTATCTTTGGTACAGCGGCTAAATCGTTCAGTTTTTGCAGAAAGTGATGCAGAAGTTTGCGGAAACTTGGCACAGTTATACTACTACCCCTAGTGATCAAAAATTGAAATGGACCCCAACAGCGCCCCCTAGTGGCCGCCATCTTGAATTCAAATAAGCATACCATTCTTAATAGAATTGTTGATACAACTTCAAAATTAAACAAGATAAAAAAGTCTTTTAAGTTCTAACACTCAATTTTTAGGGTCAAGGAAGCTATTGACATGATTTCCAAACAAACTTGATGTTGGCCATTTTGAAATCCAATATGGCGGATACCAAATGTGAAAATATAGACCAGGGGTATTCAATTAATCTTCAGCGAGGTCCAGTTACGGAACATTTCCTCAAGAAAAGGTCCGGAGCATCATAATGTTTAACGTGCGTGTTTAGGCTATGTATGTGTGTGTGTGTGTGTGTGTATATATATATATAGATATATATAGATATTAGGATGGATGGATGGATAGAGCCTAGGTGTAGGCCTAGGCCTAATGTTAAAGGAGAATTCCGTTGTGATATTGACCTAAAGTGTATTGAAACATGATCCCGAGTGTGAACGTATGTCTCATAGCCCATCTCGGCTTGTCCCCTGCACTCTAAAATCTGGCGCTAGTTAGCCGATGCTACCAATAGCTTTTTCAATAGTGGTGCTTCGGCATCGGGCTAGCCATGCAAATAAATCACTGTTTTACACCCATTTACGAGACTCAATGTATCTCCACACTTCATTGGTAGACTTCCGAGGGCCCTGACATTTAAAACGAGACATTGAGAACTTTGAAAAAGCACTGGTAGTTTACTTACAAGACGATTTATACAGACAGTATCTTCAATGGTTTAGCGCTTGCAGCCATCTTGAATTTAGTCACGATAAGTCGAGCAATGAGTAAGAATGAACAGGTATGATAAGGGATCAGATTCCAAAAATAATTCAGTGGAAATGCATGGATTCCAGTTGCTGCTACTGGAAGCAGACACCGGAATTCTCCTTTAATGTGAAATAAAATAAGTAGCCTAAAAGGCAACATTCGAAATGAGAAGAAATAAAATTTGAGCTGAGACAAGGATGGATATTCCACAGCTGGTTCCTTGAACCCATTAATCAGCAAGTTTATTTATTTATTTATTTTAGTTTTTTTTTTTAATGTTGACCTGAAATCCTGGAAACCCAGGAACATCACGTTGTTGGGCAGCAGTGCCTTAACTAGATTGTGGTGGATCAATCATATTGCCTTCTTAAATCGTCATGCGCGGATCTACGGGGTGGCAAAGGGTGGCAACTGCCACCCCTGGGACATAGTCTTGCCACCCCTGTTGCCACCCCATTTATAAATCAGATAATATTTTTTTAAGTATATTTTATGTTCATACATGTTGGACTGTGAGAAGGTGTGAAACCCGCACTAAACTCCTCTCAAAAAAGAAATCGCCGATGAATCCCCTGCCTGCCACAATGGTTTCACCCATCACCATCAGCAGCCAGTGACCCCCACGAAATTTCACCATTGGCAGCAGATTGCACAGTGCATGCAACTATGTGTCAACTGTCTGTAGGCCTACAACGGCGGTAAGTTTGACCACCAAGTCGAAAAAGTCCATAATCAGACCCATAGTCAGTCCATCAGTTAACCCGGCAACAACCTCACTGTTAGTATACATCATTTACATCCGCAAGACTTTGTCTCATCGAATTTTTTGATGATGGTCAGGTCAGATAATAAGGGCATGCTCATGCGTAGCTTAACGTTTAACGTTTAAAGTCTCTTTGTGTGTGTCGCTAGTTTATAACATTTGATTGTAGCCTAAATAGCTGCAGCTGCAACCAGCAATCCAGCTGAACCTCTCAAAGACTGAACTGCTGGTCATCCCAGCTAAACCTACCATACACCACGACATCAACATCAAATTTGACTCCCTGTCTGTTTCACCGACCAGGACTGCAAGAAATCTAGGAGTTGTTCTTGACAACCAACTAAACTTCTCGATCATGTTGCCTCAGTCGCCCGGGCATGCCGCTTTGCACTCTACAACATAATGGAAAATCAGGACTTACTTGACTCAAGATGCTACCCAACTTCTGGTTCAGGCAATTGTCATCTCAATGACTCGACTACTGCAATGCCCTCCTGACAGGTCTCCCAGCCCGCGCGTGAGTGAAACCACTTCAGATGATCCAGAACGCTGGGCGCCGCCTGGTCTACAACCAACCCAAAAGGGCACATGTTACCCCGCTGCTCATCCAGCTACACTGGCTACCTATGGCGTCCCGCATCAAATTCAAGTCTCTAACGCTTGCCTACAAAGTAGTCTCCGGTTCTGCTCCCACCTACTTGAATGCCCCTCATACAGACTTACACTACTCCAGACCGGGCCAAGCCCTCTGACTAATCGACGCCTAGCTCTACCACCGGGTAATGCTCAAGCCAATCCAAACTTTTCTCATCTGTTGTTCCTCAGGAACACACTGCCAGTTCCTACAAGGGCAGGGACATCCTTTTCCACTTTCAAAAACTCCTGAAGACCCAGCTCTTTAGAGAACATCTACTCTCATAGCAACACTTACAACAAGTCTTACTGATCCTAGCACTCACCAGCCGCTTTTAAACTGACAAGTAACTGTTAAAAAACAGCACTCACCGACATTGACTTATTCTTACTGTACTCTAATGTTTTTTGTTTTTTTTTAAACTGTCCTAAAATTGTGAGAATTGTTCTAAAAACGACTGTTTACCATGTTGTTAGTCGCTTTGGTTAAAAAGCCAGCCAAATGTAATGTAATGTAATGTAATGTAATGTAAATACTGCTGTCAATGTCAACCCATACACGTGATAATTGAACACAGGTTCTCAAAATTGTCATGCATCCACTTTCCCAGCATCTATGACTATCCAAATTTGGTCGACATGTCAAATCAAACTAGAATATCTAATCGGTGTCAAGCTGGTGGCGGCCATGCTTTTTTTTACCATTTCTTTCATATATAGTGTGAATCAATCTACACAAGTAAAAGTAGCCTACAGTTACATGACTGAAATTCTACTCAATCACAATAATAAAGTAGTAGCCTATTTTTCAAACAAACCTACTCAAAGTAGGCTACTAGACTAGAAAGCACAGTGATGTGCTTTCTAGTCTAGTAGCCTACTTTGAGTAGGGTTTGTTTGAAAATAGTAGGCTACTTTAGCCTACTAGCAGACTTTCTGGCAGCACTTTGGCATACATCTGGCGATTTTGGGCTTTGTTTTGGCAGACCAAAACTTTTGGCTTCAATTTGGCATGATTATGGGCAGCCATAACAGATAAGAAGGCTTCAGTAGTGTATGGCTGAATTATGGCATATTTCTGGCCAACCGTGGCGTTAGATTAAGAGCGGGGACAGCATCTGATGACGATAACGGCTGTTTGGCATGTTTATGGACAGCCAGAAGATGGGCTTAAGAGCGGGACAGAGTTTTGGCATGTTTCTGGCTAACCAAAAGACTCAGCAAAGACCGGGAATTTTCAAACTTTCTACTCGGACAAGACCCAGCCTAGCCCCCAGTTCGACCAGCGATCGCTGTTGAGGTATGTATTATGTCTCCATTCATCTTTTAACTTTTAAATTCAGGAAAATGTATTCAATAACCTTGGTCAAGCAACTGTACAGCCTACTTTTTAAACATGTTAAACACATTTACATGTTATTAATTTACTCGTAGTAACATTGGATTTGCTGTTATTGTTGTGAGAGTTAGAAGCTAACGTTAGCCGTTCCCATGATACTGTTAACGTTAGATGTTCCCACGACGATATTCCTGCAGCTCTTGTAGCCTGTTATGGTTAATAAGGATTAGATAATTAGAACAAGAAATAGCAAATACCTGCCTATTACGAAACAAGATTGTGGTTTAGAGAGGTAATTGAGCCGATAGCCAGGGTTAGCGGGGAGCTCCCAGTTAGCTATATTGCCAGTTTTGTGGGCCTCTTACAGACACAAAATGCAATTGAAATTTCGGTGCAACATAAACAACAAGATGCATTTAACGTTGAGCCCCTAGGGATCAATAAAGTATCTATCTATATATCTATCTATCTATTTGTATCTCATACATTGCGAAGAAATCGTTTAAATTCAAAGTTTGTACTGTCCCCGACCTATGTTCCTATGGTTTCTTCGCAATGTATTCATGAGTTAAAAACGCATCTTGTTGTCACGTAAGGCCCTGTTCATGTTGCACCTCTGTTAAGAGGCACAAAGACACTCCAGATCATGCCCCTAAAACGTCGTTTTTGTACCCCCCTTTCACTGCAGTTAAACTAATCATGGTTTCCGGTTGTTTTCTGTTTTGTTCTTAGTGCAGTCAGCACCCAGCTACCCAGCCATCAAGCACCCAGCTACCCAGCCATCCAGCCGCCCAGCACCCAGTTTCACAGCTACCCAGCCATCCAGCACCCCAGCCGTCCAACTGTCCAGCCACAGGCACCAGCCATCCAGCACCCAGATACCCAGCCAGCCACCCAGCTACCCAGCTGTCTAGCCACAGGCATCCAGCCATCCAGCACCCCAGCTACCCAGCCATCCAGCACCCAGCTACCCAGCCATCCAGCACCCTACCAAAACATATAATAAAGCATAATGAAATGTATTTAATTTTCCTGTGTTTTTTAACAGATACATACGCATATATAATGTACAACATAATTTAAGTATATAGTGAACCTAGACTAACCATTACATTATCAGCAATTAAGTCACAATTACCAGCAATAAAGTCATACAGACAGCTGAATAAATTAAAATAAATAATACAAATAAATAATAATAAAAAAATAATAATAAATACATAATTTCTATGTAAAAGCAAACATGTGGCACAATTATGGTATCATTTAGGGTCAGTTATGGCTACATTTTGGCTGGATTATGGGATTTAGGATTCTTTTTGGGACATTTAAGGCTATAGTTTGGAAATCCAAAATTGGTTTTGGGTGAGCTTTGGCCTACTTTTGGTTGATTTTGGCATGCCAAATTTGGGCCATTTAGGGCCCATACATCCACCCAGAGCTTTACCAAAATGGCAAGCCAGTTTTGGGCCAAATCTGAGCCATAATAATTTTGCTATCTGGGAAGCGTTGTGCATGAGATGTAATTGCTTAGATTCCAGTTAAATCTTCCAGTTGGGTGATCGATTTCAATCATTTGCTGGTAGATGAACCAACAAGTTGAGGCCAGCACAGGAGTTTGTGTCCTCAAGAAATTAACATGTTGCTTGTTCACTCGTGTTTGAGGTCGTTTTAATAGGACATTTATAAAGGTACTTTAATACAGTATACATGTACTTCCTTATTCACCACTTTGTGAGTGAGTGAGTAGCCTAAATTGTGAATGGCAAAACGTAACATTTGGCACTAAAGATCAGGGACTGAGGGGGACTGATTTCCATTTAGGTTCGTTCTGAGCAAAAACATTATTTGATATCATAATATTATAATATCTATATAATATTAGGTCTTAAAAATAATAGCCTAACTTTACCCCTTCGCCACCCCAGGAAAAAATCTCTAGATCCGCCCCTGGAAAGGGCCTATAGATATATCCATGAATGAAAGAGAGAGCAATGCAAATTCACTGCAAACATGTTTGAGGCTAGAATAACAAAATCCCGGACGACTTTGAAATTCCGCACGATTCAATCGTCCCGACACGTCAGTATCTATTGCTTTCCATGTAAACAAGCATGCGATATGAAAGTCTGGGATTGTGGAGAACACTAAATGGTCTACCGAGTAAGCATTAAGTCAAACCTTTAAATGAACACTCATTGATAATCGAAAAAACTGTAAACGCTAATGAAGTTTACTTTTGCGCATCAAAACTCGTTTATCACCAGTGACTCCGTGATAAAAATGACATGGCAAGATATTTGGCTGATAGAGCATGTTAACCTCTTCTATGTTTTGACCGAAGGACGTCGGTCTATCATTACATCGGAGAAAACTGGATTGTTTCATTCGTCCCGTGTTTCAATCGTCCCGTCCCCTATACTGTAAAAGTCATGATAGGCCTACAACTTAACTTCCACTATGCAGAGGTTAGCATATCAGTTCCCTCACACATGGAGGATTATAAAAATCACAACTAGACCTTGACTGTTGCCGTCACCAACAGTCACCAACAGTGTTTTTTTTTTTCCTTTTTGGTCAGGGCCCATGGATTTTAAAGTGGTAGGTCAAGTGACCTGAGGATGGCGGTGTTGAGCATTTGTCATGCCTGAAGTTTGAAGTCTGCGCCGATTCTTAGTTAACGCATGCGTATTTAGCACAGTCTGCGTATTTGCAAGTGTGTTCGAACGCCATTTTAGAGCTCACCGTCTGGTTTCGTGTTGTAGTTTGACTAGAAGTGGCGTGAATAGTAGTCTACACTTTGCTGTCAGAGTAATTTTCAATCATGTCTGAAAATTCTGCGACAGTGGAGTCAGCGGTCGGCGAGATTCAGGAGGGCACCGGCATTCGCAAGCTCTCCGAGCTCAGAGTTATTGACTTGAAGGCAGAGCTGAAAAGGCGAAACCTGGACGTTAGCGGCAACAAGAGCGTGCTATCTGAACGACTGAAAAAGGTAATGTCTGAACTGATTTAAGCGAACAGAAACTGTGAAGACGAAATCACCATCTTACTCATGTGGCTGTAGACAAATTGAAGTGTGGAGGCGAGTAAATGCTGCTTGTAAGCTATCTTACAAAGTCAACAAGTCGTCTCGTTAGCAAACCAGCTAGCACATGTTGGGTTTATAGGGTAACGCTAGCTGGCTAGCTAGCGAGAATCGATGTTTAATTTATGCAGTGCTGCATACCGTTAAGGTGGTAATTTTCAGAAATCGACGTGGTGTATAATGATAAGCTTTACAGTGTGCCCATGGAAGATGCATTTTAGCACTTCAGGAGTCAAAACAGTATTCCATAACATTATGTAACAACAGCGTGCAGCCATTTCCCTAACGTTAACGGTATAGCGCTAGCTAGTGTCGAAACACAGATTACAGTGTGTTCTCAATCTCAGCCAATATTGAATATGAGGGCGGGAATATGGATTATTGTCAGCCCATTAGGAAATGTCCACATTGTCAGTTAAATTTGTTTGTCAAGGTATTCAAGCTCAAAACACACTTTACATTATATTATCTCTACATTCTCTCTGCACATGCATTAGGCTATTGAAGAGGAGGGTGGAAATCCGGATGAGTTTGTCGTCCCACTTGAAGGGACGCAAAAGAAAACGCCAAAAAGGACGCCAAAAGGTAACGTTGGAGGGAAAAAAAACTGGTTGGTGTAAATAGATGATGGTGACGGTGAATTGACATCTTGCATTGGGGTTTTCTGCAGGTAAAACACAGGAGAACGATGAACCGGAAGAATGTGGTTTAGAAGAGGATTCAGGAGATGGGCAGGTGTGACTTCGATAAAATGTTGATAGAAGCTGATGCTATGATTATAACTAAGGATGTATCTTATTTGTAAGAGAAGGACTTTTATTCTTTTCAGGATGACACTGATGGGAATATGGACAGTCTACAGGAAATGGACCTTAGGGACATGAATGTACTGGATGAGGCAGACATAGACAATGGCATTACAGCAGGCGACCAGGATTGTGACATGAATGAAGAAAATGGCAATGAAGAGGAAGACCATGAAGACGAAGACGATGAAATCCTTGCACCAACAAACGAAAATGACGAGGTGTGTTGAAGTATTGACTGTCAGTTGTTTTAGCCTCAGCCATTTCGTGTCTCCTGTTTTGAGTCATCATAATACAACTGTGCACTTTATGCCCTCAAAGGAGATGGAGCTCAAGGAGGAGGATATTGCTGAAGATGATGATGTTAAGTCTTTCAAACAGGCAAGTATTCATTTCTCCAACTCCTGAATTTAGTTATGGTGTTGTATTGCGAGAAGTATCATTAGTGCTTGTCGTCCCCCATTCATCTGTCATTCTTTTTCATAGGAGCAAGACGAGGAGCAGGAAGGCATTCAAGAAGAGATAGGTACTGTTTTCAAGGTTTTGGATATGTTTCATTGCAGGCTTTTCCTGCTTGCCATAAGTTCTAAGTTCAGCAGCTCCCTGAACATAGTATTATCATCTAGGACTTCTAAAGAAAGAGACTGGAAATCCAAAGTTAATTGCTGGTTTTGAGCATGACCGGATGGACAAGCAAAAATGATACGGTCTGACTTGTTAGTATGATTGGCATATTTTGGTGTCTGGTTGAGACACTCATTTCTGAAGGTCATGCACATGGCCAGCAATTGGTGGTCTAGTGAGTAACTTGGAGAGGTCAGCCGGTTGTTGCAGGTGAAGTGCAGTGTTTCTAGGTTCCCTTGAGAAGACAAGAAGATGTGGACGTCCATCAAGCGAAATGTACAATGGAAAAAAGATTGTCAAATCCTTATTCGGACTCTGTTTATGCATTCAAAACGATGCTAAAGGACTCCTTGGTTTTATACATCATGGAAAGACAGAAAAGACCTTCATGTGAAAAGACATTGCAAAGTTTCATCACATCATGGACTCTCATGAAGTTTGAAACAAAATGAAGATGGACTCCACTCATTCTACATGCTGCTGTCTTGTGGCTTTTCTGCAATCTCTTTCTTGGACCAGGTGAACTGCTTAGGGCGACCTTGTCAGAAATTTAGTTGATTATGCTGTTCCTTTGGTGTTTCCAGTCTCTTCATAAGGTGTGAAATTCATTGCATATTGATATCAGAGTCCAGGGTCACTACGTTTTCCAGCCTTGCCAGTTCCACGTTAACCATTGCTGTGTTTCAGAAGTAATTAAACTCTGTACCATTCTATTCCTGTTAAATCCGTAGAAAATGAGAAAGTAGCCGGGTCTTGTAAGTCAGAGCCCCTTAAAGAAGAGCGCCCATCTGAAGAGGAGCAAGCTTCCGTCGAGAACAGTCAGAACAACGTTCCTGAGGAAGACAATGCGTGCGACCTCGGTACCTCGGCCGATGAGGCCGTCGATACGGAGCGAGAAATGTCCACGGTGTCTCGCGATCTCGAACAGGACGTGGCCGAGTCTAACAAGGCCGAATCACAAGGCGAGAACGATCATGTCATCCACGAAGAAGACATGGACGCTCAAACAGAAACTGAAAGCACTCAGGCTAGTGCTGTTGATAAAGGCTCAAATGACATTGAGGGCACTGTTGATTCAGAAACGGGCTGTAAAGCCGAGAGCAAGAATGAGAACGCGAAGACAGAAGAGTCTGCTGCAGAGGCTACGGCACTGAAAGAGTCCTCTTCTGTTGAGGGTGATGATCAGAAAAAGAGGTTTGTTGTTTTATGTCTACTAGAAAAAAACAAAATGGCTATGTCTGTTACATTGGTTCCTTTTGTTAACACGTTTTTTGGTGCTCTTGGGAGATGTAGTGGCCTGTGCATTCCGTCTCAAGCTCTCATTTTTGTTGTCACCCCCTCCCTCTACCCTACCCTACACCCCCTTCGTTAAGTAATGCATTGCAAATTTCCTTGACTGCCCCAAGCCTGTTTGGAGGCTTTTAAAAATCAATTTGCCTGTCCATCATTGTTAAATCCCACAAGTAACAGTAAAACTACAACATTGTTGACGTCATTGTCTGCAAAAGGTGGGTATGATTTGCCAGGTTGAAACGCTGTGTTAGACTTACCTCCTATTCATCAAGTGTGTTTTTCTGTCTTTAGTTCTGATGATGAAAAAACTAGCAAGCCTGAGTCTAAGGATGAAAAAGGTTTGCCTTTTTGTCCTCTTTTATATCTTAATTGTCAGTATGTCTACCTCACCCCAGTTTTTTCTATAACTTCTGTTACAGCATGAAGTATTAATTTCACTCCAATCATGCTGTGCGTGTGTGGTTAGCCCCAGCAGGTAGTGGAAGAAATCTGTGGGTTAGCGGCCTATCGTCTACCACAAGAGCTACAGATCTGAAGAACTTGTTCAGCAAATACGGCAAGGTTGGTTGACATCTGTGTATGTATAAATTGATCACTGCAAAATTAACCATGGTTCTCAGTTAATCTTCAACCTGTTCATTTTGTTTGAGCATTAGCCTTGAACTCCAATGTTAAACATGGGCCAATCTACTGGCTAAAGGTTGTCATTTTAATCATTTTGTTGGGATTAAGTCAGTGTATGGAATAAAAGACCCCTCAAACTTCTATGCTATCCTTGGTAAAAGACTTAACGGAAAGATTTGGCCCATGTACCATACACGGGTGAAGCCTAGTAAAAAAGCTTTTATCAACGGTAGACTTTAATTGAAATGTACTCATAGATTAGGACTTGGTCTAATCCATGCATGGGTAAACTGGTTGCTTATATTTTTAACCATAGCAGGATATAGACAAGTCAAAACAATGCAATCTTATTTCTTCTTTTCTCATTGTGGTTAATCTCTCACCAGGTCGTTGGTGCTAAAGTGGTAACCAATGCCAAAAGCCCAGGCGCCCGCTGCTATGGCTTCGTCACCATGAGCTCCACAGACGAGGCCACCAAGTGCATCAGCCACCTACACAGGACCGAGTTGCACGGGAGAATGATCTCGGTGGAGAGGGTGAGTGAATCTGCCTACATTTGCAGTGCTTTAAGAAGGCCACCTGATCATTGGGATGTCCTGCTGCAGATGATTCATATTTCAGAGTTGAAATTGAAATTAAGAGGAATTAAAGTTATATCGCTGTTGGGCAAAATATCCACAAAATGGGAATGTCACTGTGAGCAATCTGTTTTTTTTTGTTTGTTTTTTTTCCCCCAAGAAACACTATGAAAAAGTATTTAAAAGCTCATTTTGATATTGTTTGTCTGTCAATGATGCCTAATGTCTCTTGCAGGCCAAGAATGAGCCTGCCGGTAAGAAACCAGCAGAGAAAAGCGAGGCAAAGAAATCTGGGAGCGACCGTCGTCATTCCACAGATTCCAAGTCTGAAAAGTGAGTTCTCTTCTATTGTTTTTGTTTTGTGTCTGTTTTGTGTTTTTTCTTTTCTCATATATTTTTTCTGTTGCCTCTGAAGGACTGACAATAAGGATGAGAAGACCGAGGAGTCGGAGGAAGGCAAAGACGGAAAAGGTTAGTTTTATTCTGTTGTACACTGTGGTTCTTTCTCTGTCAAATCTTGACATTGCACTCATTCTCAAAAGAAAAACATAGACAGACATGTGGAAGCACCTTAAGGTTACATGTAGTTTGCTGGTCTTTGGTGTATACTTTAATAGTTCACAACTTTGCGATTATGTGATACATTTTGGGGGGGGTTTTCCCCTGATTTCTCCTGATTTTAATTGATTTATTTTCCAGGACGGGATGAGAGGACAGTGGTTATGGACAAATCCAAAGGAGAGCCCGTCATCAGCGTGAAAACCAAGAGCAAAGAGAGGGTATGTGTCCTTTACGCGGAGTCAAACTATCCTACCGTGGGCCAGGTCTGCATTAGAAGACAGTCGTCATGAAATGTGGCCTTCTCTTTCAGAGCACTAAGAGCCGCGACCGCAAGTCCTCCAGCAAGGACCGGAAAGACATCCTGTCCTTTGACCAGATCAAAGAGCAGCGCGAGCGGGAACGGCAGAGGCAGCGCGAGAGGGAGATTCGGGAGGTGGAGAGACGCAGGCATTCTGGGTACAACAAACATCTCTCTCTTTGATAACAGGCAGATAGCTTTTAACTTGGGGCTTAACCCTTAAAGGTGTAGGTTTTTGAACGTTCTAAGTTCCGCAACAATTGAAGGTTCTAAAATTCTATGTTGAATTCAATGAACCCAGATATTCTTTAGAACGTTCATTTCCCAACATTCCCGTCACACCGGTGTGACGGTACTCCTTTAAGGGTTAAAGGGGAATAGTGCTCAAGGGAGTAGTATGTCCTCAGTCTTTAGAGATTTAATTTTGATGATTAAATATAATTGCCAATCACTGGTCTGTGGCTTTTTTTCTGCCATTTCTGCTATTGAGAGGATGTTTAATTGGGTCATAATTATGGGTAATTTAATAATCTTGGCTGATCCCCCCCCCCCCTCTCCCAGTGATCGTGAACGTCCCACCGACAGCCGAGCGGAGCGTGAGCGCATCCGGCTGTTCCGGGAGCGGGAGGAGCGTGAGCGACTGTTGCGGAAGCGCAACTGGCTGGAGGTGGAGAAGCAGCGGCTGGACGCTGACCGCATGGAGCGGGAGTTCCTGGAACGGGAGCGGCTTCGCGTGGAGTACGAGCGGCGGCGCGAACAGGAGCGCATCCACCGCGAGCGCGAGGAGCTCCGCAGGCAGCAGGAGCAGTTGCGCTTCGAGCAGGACCGCCGACCCCTCAAACGCCACTACGACATGGACGGCAGGTAAGCACCCGCCTTGTGGCAGCGATGTGGATGGCAGATTTGTTGTCTGCTTATTATGGGACAGAGGTTGAGTAGTTTTATCATTGACTCACAGCGGTTTGTTGGGATACTGTAGTCTGCATGATGTTGCCATCGCTGTGTAGAACGTTTACCACTTCCAGTTAAATCAATGGAATGAGTTTTGCCAGCTAAACCTACAGTATTTTATATGCTGAGTTCTATTTACCTCTGAATTCAGAATGTGGAGTTGGGAGTAATGTCACACCAAGTTGACAGTGTTCCAGTTTAAAAGTCATAGAAACAACCATTGTTTGAGATACTAGTTTTTGACCAGTTGATGGCAATGCATTAATTAAGAGGTATTGCCATGCCATGCATGCAAACATTTTCGACTGATCAAGGTTGGACAATCGCGTTTATGTGAATTAAACGTGATCAGAGGATTACTTGGAGCATTGTTGATACTATGTTGCATTTTGAGGTTGGGGTTGGTGAGATTCATCCAATTTGAATTTCAGGGGTTGGCAGTAAAAAATTCCAACTTGGAACTCGAAATGACTGACTTCTGGAACACACTCCATTAAATTGCAATTTCTCATTTATGATGATATGATCCCTTGTTTCAAACCAATTGGCATTCCACAAACCACATGAAACAACAAATGACCTTGGCTCTCTATTTGAGCCTCTATATTGTGTACTGTATTGCATGGTGGTGGGTCACATATTCATTGCCGTTGTTGCTCTAATTAGGGTTCCTTCCAGGAAAGACGAATGGCCTGAAAAACGAATGGCCATGGATGATCGATACGGACGCTCAGATTTCAACAGACAGGATCGTTATCAGGACTTCGACCACAGGGAACGTGGCGGGCGCTACCAGGATGACGTGGTCATGGACAGGTATGATGGGACTTGCGCAGCTCTGGAATTTGAAGCCTTCACACTTTCTCCTCAGTACTAAGTGCCCTGGTTGCCTTTTATTAATGGTGGTATGTTTTTCTCTTTAGGAGGGACAGTACCCGAAACATAGTAGGCGACAGAGAAGGACAGGTATGAAGCACTAGCTGTTTACTAAATGTCTTTCTCTATTTACTTGTTTGCGAAATGAATAGGAAAATGAATGACTGTGTGACTGCTCTTATCTACAGCACTTCTCAGATCGTGACCGACATACCAGAGACTCCCGTGAGTCGTGGGGTGGTGGATATGAGAAGCGTGGTGGCGGTATAAACCCAAGGTGAACACTTCTTGCATACCAGCATTATATCCCTGACATTGTGGTATTGAAAGATTGCGGACTTTCGATTACTGATAGATTATAGCGTTTACCTTTTCTTTGCAGCAGTAGCTTATTGTGACATTGAGACAGCATCAGTATAACTGTTTTAGTCTTATATGGATGGCCTGCTTAATAATTATTCTGCTATTAATTTCTCATGAAGATCTAAGTGACTACAAATGTATTATTAGATTCAACTTTATTGTCATTGTGCAGAGTACAAGTACTGAGACGAAATGCAGTATTATGATAGTTAATGTTGTCTTGATGTTCTTCTCTCGTACCTCCAGAGATGGCCGAGATTGGGAGGCTGGACGCAAAATGGACGGCGACAGAGCCTGGCAAGGTGAGCCAAAAACAGGTATTCAGACGAAAACTGCATAAGTGGGTAAATATGTCTAGTAATGTTTTCTGGTTATGTATCCTCCTGTATTTGATCCCCAAGTTTTAAGGAACGCTGAATTAACTAATTAGAATGCTGTGTTAAAGAAAGTCTTTAATTAGTAGAACGATCTTAAGTACAGCCTCCAAAGCTGCCAAGAATTTCACTTTAGAGGGTGCTGGATAATTTTATGCCTAAGGAGATCTCTAGCCTCTTGACTCCATGGGTTTGATCATTAGATTTAAGCTACTCTGAAATAGTCTCTCTTGTAGGGGTGTTCGATAAAAAAATGATATCTGTTGTGAGAAACCTGCATTCTTCAAAAATCTTTGTAAAAGTCTCATGTTGTACCATCTCACTCTTAATATGAATGGAAATTGCATATTTACTGAACTGAATTGAAGCATTCAAATAAAAGCAATAATAAACTATTGAGATCGGCAATGCCAAGGGGCAGAGTGATGTAAAATCAGTAGTAGGTGTTTGCGGATCTGTGCAGACATTCTCAAACGATATTTTTCCCTACAATTGTGAGAAATCTATGGATTGCATGACCAATGTTTTTCCATTGACTTCCCTGGTGTGGTTTAGGTGGAGACCGGGGCGTACCTGGTCAGACTCATATAGGCAGAGGAGGAATGGCCAGGTAAGGAACACTCATTTTTGTTAGATTCTTTAATTTTTCGAAAGTCTCTTTGTCTTATTGTTAGTGCTTTGTTTTCTTGGTCTTATTTTTCTTCCTAAAAATTTCTCCTTAAAATGATTTTCTCCTTTGTCTTAATCTGTATATATTTTTTTTTCTCTATAGTCGTGGTGGATATATGCAAACAGGAACGTCGCAGTCGATCTCTGGAGCCTTAAATCGGCCAAATCAGATGATGCAAGGCAGTGGGATGCAAGGAGGAGCTTTTGGTCGTCGATATTAATTGTTCACTTCCGTAATTTCTTTGAGTATCGTGTTGCTTGGCAGCTTGTACATTGCGTACGCAGGCTTTGTAAATTTCAGATGACCCTTTTTTTAAAAATAAATTTTGTCTTTCTCTTAAGAGAGCCTCACAAACACGAATGTCTACTTGAGTTTTTAATATTGCTGTTTTCCTTTAATTGTATTTATTTTTGTTTTTTGGTGAACTTTCATTCCAATAGTCTTATTTTTCTTTTGTGTTCTGGGGTGACAAGTGTGATGTGAAAGTCAGGTGAGGCACTCAGGAATGGGCGAGAACCCTGTTGTCCGCATTATGGATTGTGTGTGTCACTTGTGTTATGGATGCATTTTAATAAATTCAGAAACCAACAAATGTGTTGTCCGTATTGTATATTTGCCAATAAAAGGACATCAGTTGAAAGTGAAAGAATTTGGCACAAGTTGCAGGTGTTTTGGAACCCAGCGGTGGAACTCCAGTGTTCTTTCAGAGCCCCTAAATACTTGGCTTGCAATCACCAAGAGCAACACGGTTGGGTCTTACGAAAGTGAAGTAGCTTACTTACCAAAGTGTTCTTTCACTCCGTATAAGCTGAAGAAAAAGAAAATACTCAGACAAAACTACATAGTAAGTAATCTGACCAACAAGCTGGGATTACATGCTACTGTTAGATCACAGAAAATACCACATTTATTTGTTTAGCAGACGTATATTATCAGAATAAATATGAGTGTTGCATAAACTAGTCTTAAAGGAAAACGTTCAATAAGTAAAAACCTGTGTAATAAGCACTATAAATAACTGCAGAGCTGTGTTAGTTGTGCTTCCTCTTTTCCATCCATATAATGGCTGACCTTCAGAAGAGCAGTTAAGAATCATTCAGCACCAATCGATGCCAACAACTTCCACTTTGTAGACAAGAAAATTAAGAAATAATAGTCTAATTAGAACCCAAGGCAAATATTGGTGCAGAATTGAATATATTAACAAACATATTTGACATCTTTGAACATACAATGTGATCACTGTAGTCCACAGGCTTTACTTATTAGTGCAAATGTTAATTTTTCCTGTAACATTAGAAACTTCTACACTTTCACAGCACAGAATTGGAACGAAGGAAGTGGTGCAGTGAACTGATATCAAAGAGTGTCCAGGGTTTCTGCAAGGCTTTCAACAAGTTCAGTTTTGGTACCATTATGAATGAAATTGAAGACAAACTTTATGCCCTTACCAGACATTAGGAGTCCCAGATTTAGGCAAAAAGAATAAATACAGGTTGTCACATTTACATCAGTTATCTTTGCACGTTGATCTAGTTTGTGATGTGTCTGTACTGAGTAAAAGACTTTTTGGCACCATGGCACTTTAATGCATGTCAAACGTTAAGGAATATAATTGATAATAATTACTTAATGGAATTCCAATAAGTTTATTATAATAAACTTTTTAAGACCCATGGAAACCCTGGTGTTAAGTAAAACTCAATCCCCCCACTCAATAGACTAGCACTTGCTTGCTCATGACTCTGATGGAAGTCTTTTTTTTAGCATAGCCTATCTGTATGTGTATGTATTTAAAGACTAAGATGACCTGATCCTAATTAAGCAAATTCCATTTTCATTCCAACACATTTCAGTAGCCAGCAGAGGGCAGCAGCACATTGTGTGTTTTTAATGGTCTAGAAAATGGCCATGGCTGCCCATCAACACTTCAATAATGTTATATTTATGGCATGTGTATGTGTGGCATATTACTGCATCTTGTAAATGTCATTGTAAAAATAAGCTTTTCTACAGCTAACTTTGTTTTTGAACTTGATAAATGTGCTTAGTGATGTAAATCCTCATTAACCCCAATGTACAGTTAGGCTCATACGTTTTTGAACCCATGCTAAAGTTGACTAAGAAGAATATAAAATCATAGGCATTTATTTGGACAATATAAATTGATTTGTTTGCTTGTTTGTTGATTGTTTATCTTTAATAACAGTAGTACCATAAGTTCTGCTATCTTTTTTCAAAAGAATGTGGTTAACGTGGTCTCACACAATAAACAAATACTGATGCACATTCAATTGAAAGTGATTGTTCCCAAAGATGCACCACATCCTGAAATATATGTTCAGATTATATTGTAGTTGGAAGCAAGTTTCCAGTGAGATGAAGGCTGTGGTGTTAGTAGTGAGTGGTATGATCAGTGACCTTCCTTTTTAATCAACAACTTCTTCTTTTGCTTGTTAAAAGGCCGTTGTAAAAAGGGAACTGAGTGAGCCGTAAGGAAGGTACTGGACTATCCTAGAGTAACCCCTGCTCGGTGTGTGTGGCTCCTTGTGGGTGGGTTGATCTTGTGATGTCATAATTTCAGATCAGGCTGTTCTGCCTGAGCCAATCAACAGCCAGGGAGTGTGGTGGGCAGGGCTCATTGTTACATTCTCAGAAATGGGTTGATGGGGTAAACTGCCTCATCATCTGTCATATACTGACACGTGCCGGGGTCTTCACATACAGTAGTGTGTGAGGCTCCAGTGTGGTCTTTAACAATAATCCACCTCCCTCTTGTTTTGAGGTGCTCTATTCCGGTTCCTGGCTGGTAGTCCATGTGCTGGACTTGGCAGTGGTCCATTTTTTAGGCGTGCCAGATCAAGTGAGCAACTGGGGGAGATGAGTAGGGAGAGGGGGGCTTATCTCAGTGTGCTCTGGCCTAGTGCATCTCTCCCCCGCAGGTCCAACTGCCCCCGCAGAGCTCAAATATGAAGGCGCCTGCTTTGAAAATGTTTGCCTTACTCCGGGCATTTAGTCCATGTTTAATCACATCAGCATGACTGGCCACAGCTCAGAATGCAATCACAGGCAAAGCTATAGTTTCAGGCCTGAAAGCAGATGCTGGAGATATGTTTTGTGAGCAATATTAATCTTACCCCTTATTCACAGATGTGGTCTGCTCCCTGCAACTCTGGCATGTCTGAATATGTCTGCTTCAGAGGTAGATTCGAGCCTGAGCAAGTAGCTAACATTCCTGTGTGGATGTTCCGGGTGCGACTCTAAGCGAAGACAAAAAGAAATCATGAGGATAGCATGGCTGGTGACGTTCTGAATATTATACACTCCTGGGTCCTTCTGTTGACATGCATCAGTGGACACAGTACAGGTAGAACTCTTTCCTCTATTGTCCTTTGGGGTCATGTCATGTCATGTTTGGGTGGGTCGTGTTGTGTATACTATGTAACCTTGAATGCTACCAGTGTAACCTTCAGAGTGATCGATCGATAGCCCACCCTCTGTATTAGCCCTTTTGATTGGACCTAAAACCTACATGTTCTTCTGATATTTACCCTGTTGAGAGTGGAGGGCACAGAAAAACACACGTCCCTGTCCTACTCCTTGGCACATTAGTTTTATGAGTCATACCAGAGTTTTTGACTCTCTGCTGTACTCCCACTTACTGCACTTGTCCAAGTCAGTGTAGTATTACCAGCATGAATACAGCGGTCACTTAAGGGAAATCATTCCACTGCTCTGTACCAATGAAAAACAGTGCCTGATAAAAAAGAGGACCACATGCTCTAGATTCAAGTGTGTTTAATTGAATAAGACAGTTTTTTTTTTTATTCTTTATTAAAATGAGGTAATATAGAGCATTTAGTATCCTATTGTTGCTTGTAGTGAAACACGTAATATTTGTTTTGTTCTCTCAGGAGCTTTAGGTACCATTGGTCAGTTCATAAAATACTATGAGGGGCTGACTTATGACCGCCAAGTTTTACATCAGAGTCACCAGCGAGTTAAGCGTGAAATAGTGTCTCACAAGCAGCAGCTACAACTGAACTTCAGCGCTTTCCAACGGTAACACCCTTCATTACACTCTCCTGGTCCCTGCACCTTTCAGAAAATAGTTCACTGGTTCCTGGAAAACATTTAGCTGGTTCTCCTCAGAATTAATTTGCCATTAACAATTCATCATGTGCTGGTCTTTCTCAGGGACTTTAACTTGGTCCTCAGACAAGACTCGGAGGGATTTGCAGATAACTTCAAGATTGACCTGGGCGAAAGAGACACTGTTGTGGACCTCTCTCATGTTTTTTCCGGAAAGCTAGAAGGTATGTGAAAGGTGGTGATAAATCTTGTAATTGCCCAAGGCTCAATGTTAACTTTTAAAAGTGGTTGCCAGCTTGGCAATCAGGCATGAAGTTTTGGTTGCCAAAGCCAACCAAATCTGGTTGCCACTTGTAACAACTTGGTAGCCAAGGGCAACCGGGCAACCATTAATGTCAAGCCCTGTTATTGCCCCACTTTTCCTCACTCTACACCCAAGCAGCTAATTTCACTTGCTGGCCAGTTCTTAGGGAAGTTAATGTTCTGTTCATGCACTTCGTCCACATGTCTTTAAGGCTACATCCTCTGTATTCATCATTATTAAGTAACCTTGTCTTTGGAAGCTGAATTAGCTCTGCTTCCAGGTCTGATGGTTAGGAGACTAGCAGAAGGCAACCTACAAAATCAGGGCCGTAACACGTCCATGCTTTCTCCTTTTGTCTCCAGATGAGGACCAGTCCTCCTGCCACGGCTCTGTTCTCCAGGGCCTGTTCCAGGGCTTCATCACCACCGCCAATGGAACCTATCATGTGGAGCCACTCCATAGCTACACAACCAACGAGTCAGAGTTCCATTCCATTATCTATCATGAAGACGACATAGGCAAGTGAAGAGGGGACACATGGCAGCCTCCCAAACAGGCTCCAGGCTCCTCGTCACCTTAAGCTCTCATTAGTCAACCCGTCACTGGCAGTTTAGGAGGAGGTTTGTCCGGACCGTTGCTATTGGTTATTGCCAGCCGGACCGTTGCCAGCTGGTATTTTGCAGGGGCATTTCGGAGGTGCCAAGAGGGAAAGTGGCAGTAGGAGTGTGCCAGGGGTTGTATGGGAACAAAGGGCTTTTAAGGAAAACTTGATGCAACTCATTGTGGGGGAGATTCTTGAAAACTGCTTAACATATTGTTCTTGAAAAAAAACCTAAATGTGCATTTGTGTTTCCTTGGATTTGCTGAGAATTAGGGATCATTTGAGGGTGCTATAAGAAGGCCAAGACTGTTGACACAGTGGTGCTCCACAGAACTGCCCCGCCGAGGAAGAAAATTTAGCCCTTCTGATAGAATCCCGTCACAGAGTAGAAGTTTGGGAGGCAAGAGTGTTTAACAGAACTGCAGCCAAAGAAAAGAAACGGATGAAAGTAAAACAAAAAAACGAGTGCGTTTTAGAAAGAGTATCAGGTGACGGTGATCCCATTGTCGGGTTGAGCGGTGTGCTTAATCTGAGGCTGGAGTCAGGACTGAGACACCCAACCAGCATATGCTCGTCAGTGACACTGATGTCAGTGTGACACTGGACTCAGGTCGTCTGTTTACAGAGGCTAGGTCAGCCAGCAAAGACTTGTGTTGGCAGCCTCTTCACTGCTCCTACGGTGCTTTTCAGACTAAAATGGAGCACTCGTACTCTAGTCCCCGTCGTCTCTGAAATTAGGCTTTGTTTACAAATGAGTGTTTAGACCTTTCATCAATATCACCAGGTGTGCTATGGAGAAATAACACAAAAGCAGAAGGATTTAGAGCCTATGAGTATTTGGTAAGTGCTTGCAGCTTTTAGGATGTAGAAAGAATGTAAATCTGTAATCTCATAAAGGGTCTGATTAAATAACATCTTAACTTGTAGAAAGACTCCAGACTGGCACCAACATTGTCATATTTGTGATATCCTTCTGTGTGTGTGTGTGTGTGTGTGTGTGTGTGTGTGTGTGTGTGTGTGTGTGTGTGTGTGTGTGTGTGACAGAGTATGTTGAAAGAGAAGGAAAGGCAATAATCTTGTAGCTATAGCCTAAGGTAAACAAACCCGGGAGTGCACTGTGGTTACCCTGGGTCATGTGATCTTGTAGTTGAAGTCAGACCACATGCATGAGGCTGAGAGGTTACTATAGGGCATTTCCCATACTCTTGGCGGCAATGGTCCCATTCAGTAGAGTAGCTAGATCTCTCTGTGAGATACAAACAACTACAAAGTCAACGATGCCTTTGCATGTAGACAAACTCATTACTTTGAGCAAATGGCTAAACAAAGGATATTTATACTTATCAGAGGGATAAAAGCGCCGATTCCAAAAGAATGTCTGGTGATTTCATTTTTATTTTCTTAGTGCAACAAAGATTTGGCTCGAGAAGAAGTTAGCTTTGCTGTTTGATTAGCTTGGCTTTGCCATCAACTAAAACAAAGGGAGATGGGCCTGTATATCAGACATCTTCTGAGACCCGTCCTACGCAGTGTAGGCTTGCTTACTTTAATTTCCTCTGCATGTTGTGTCTGTTTCCTCAAGAATTCTTTGGGACGGAAAGCTTGCTTTTGTCTTGGCATGGAACAATACTTAAAAGGGAACTAAGCTTTGAGAGAGAGAGAGAGAGAGAGAGAGAGAGAGAGAGAGAGAGAGCAGCCATGAGGTTTGTGAGCAGTCTGGAAATAATTCCGTCAATGGGTCAATGCCCACTGATTGCCCCAAATCCCCATCCCCACCCCCACTGACAGCCCTGTCGAACTGCCATTGGCTTACTTCCATTCAGCCAGATCGTCCGACCTAATCATGCTTTGTGTTTTCGAATGAGCAGTTGGAAAAGTGATAGCATGAGAGTCAGCTCTTGGCCAATGATCAATTCATTCAGTTGAGCTAATCTTATCTTGGTCACTGAAGGCCAAACCACCTGACTCGGTCCCATTCAATAGCTGAGCTTTCATTTTCACTAAGCCATTGTAATCTATTAAAATAATGTTTTGCACTTCCTTTATCAACTTGTGTAATAGTAGGGTGTGCAGACGTATGCTTTATAATAACTCTCTAAGGTGCAGACAGATAGGTGCTTAGAGTCTTGAAAACAATACAACAGTTAATTTTGTCTTGCTTAGTTCAGAAATTACAGACACTGAACCATTCCTGAAAAAATGCCTTAGACCTTTCTTGTGGCATTGTAACTACCAAATTTATAGCAACACTAACAGTTGTCTCAATTTGTAACGGTGACAGCATTTTCAATGAGATTTCCACAAAGGCAGCTTAGCCTTAATTAATGTTTTACAAACTTGTAACCCATCACTAATGAGTCATGAGCTATAGTCTCTAAATACACGTGGGGGGTGTTCAAGGGCAATGCATGAAGAATGAGGCCTTTGAGATTTACAGTTTAGTGCCAGTCTTCTTGAAATCTCCCTTGACTAGCCTATAATTGTGCAAGTATTTCAACAAGCAATGTGGGGTCATGGTCACTGCCATGAAACAAGTCCGGTGGTTGAACATAATGGACATTGGCGTTATTGTTAAGAATATTTATGTCAACACGTGCATTTATGAACGTTTAATACATAAATCAGATCAAAATCAAAATCAGATATTACTGAACTGTCATCACAGTGACTGTGTCATGGGTAAAAGCACTTGCACCTTTTAAAACGCGAAGACCACGTGTCCACGCATCAGTGCTCATTTCTGCTTCCCACTACCAGACTTTCACCCTGCACGTGCATTAGTGTATTCCAGAACAGTCCTTCGCACCCTTAGATTGAGTCAATATGGCAAGTCAACAATACTCAAAACCGCAATCTTTCAGCCCTAACTCCCAGCATACATTTCTGCTTGCAAGTAAGTACTCTGTGTTAATCTATGTGTGACGTACACACATTGTACAGGAAAAAGAGTGGAGAACACAGGAAGAGGGAGAATGCAAATTAGAACACCTGGACTGAATAAAGCATATAGACTCTCTTTCTTTACATTAGATATTATGCATGGCTCTGGGTCTGAAAAAGCTGTAGTCAGAGAATCGGTTCCAGACGGTTTATTGTCTCTACATTCAAGCCTATATTTACCCATTTAGCCTGCGCTGCACAACTAATTACCTTTTAAAGTGCTATTAACACAGTTGTTAACAAGTCTTTTTGCATGTGCAAAATGCTTCCCTCTTAGTTTTTTTTTTCTTGCGCTCTCTCTCTCTCTCTCTCTCTGTGTGTGTGTGTGTGTGTGTGTGCATTTACCTGAATGCCTATTCACATGTTGTAGTAGTTATGATGTTTATGTTTGTTATATTTGTGTAAGGTTTTGTGATTTTTGGGTGTGTGTATATGTGTGTGTATATGTGTGTGTATATGTGTGTGTCTTCACAGACATGTCCTCCCTAGGGAACAGAGTTAATGGGCTCTGTGGGTCGGACCTCTTGGCGCACCTTGCCAGAAGCCTCAGACTGGAGGAGGAAGGGCAGGTCAGACATGACATCACTCTTATACTCTTATTAGCTCTTCGGCACACTTCCTGCACTACACTTACCCTATTTTCTTTCTCCAACGTTTTCCAGTGAGATTCCCATCCTCATTGTCACCCAAATTCACAAAAACTTTTCAGAAAGCCTCTCCTTTGCTCAGTTTTGCTGATGCCAGGGGAACAACAATTCTGAGACAAATGTTTGGACTTTATGTCCTGTACTTAGTGCCAGTGTTTCTGATTGTTTTCATAATCACAAATCGAGGTTAAAAGCCATGCGTGCTGAGGCCACATATCTACTCTATCTACACAACCTGTACTATTGTTTTAGAGAAATATTTGAAGATTTGCCAAATTGTAATCAGTCAACAATCAAGATAAACAAACAATTGGAGTAGCCTACAAGGAAGCACAGAATAGCAATACCTCATCGTAGTGTATACTGACAATAATTCTATTTTTAGACACACAACACTCCTTGCCCGTAATCTGCAGATAAGGGTCCTAAATGAACTGCACACATGTTATCCTGGGCCTACCCAACATCCTCCTTTGCTTCCCACCTCTCTGTCGCCTTTAGAAGTGTGATAATCAGTGGTCTGGTGTGCTTCACAGGAAGAGTCACTGATGAGGTCGAGGAGAACAACGGATGATTCCAAAACCACCTGTCTGTTGCACCTGCAAGCGGACCACTTCTACTACCGGAAGTTTGGTAGCGTGGAGGCTGTCGTGGCACAGGTAATGCATACAATACGGTGCAGGCCAAATAAAAACTCTTATGATGATTCTACCTTTCCCCTGAGTCATTTAACAGACATACACTACCATTCAAAAGTTTTAGGTCACTTAGAAATGTCCTTGTTTTCATCAACGATGCTGTAAATGACTGTTGGAAACAAATGGCTGATCTTTAATGCAAGATCTACTTGACTACGCCAAGTATACAGATGCCCATTATCAGTAACCATTCATCCAAAGTTCCAAAAGCACATTCTGTTTACTAATCTGATATCTGATAAAACATTGGAGAACCCTTTTGCAATTATGTAACCACAAAATGTAATCTGAAAACTGCATATGAAAATGAAACGAAATGAAAAAACAATGCAACTAATCTCAGCTGGTATTCTGTCTGTAATGGAGTGGAATGGAAGTTTCTAAGTGACCCCAAACTTTTGAACAGCAGTGTACAGCTGTGTAAAGTGGCACATGGTCAGAGAGAGATATGTACATACAATATGTACACATGACAAGAAAGTATACATGAAAAATGTAAACACATATGTAGATCTCATGTGGTATGGGTGTTCCCTGGGAATCATACCTTTGGCCTCAGTGTGTCTGGCGCCAAGGTGTTCCCCTTCAGCTGCAGGAAGCTACAGGAATGCCTTTTTTCGCCTTTTTTGAGGGATCATGAGCCACAATGGTCCAGTAATGTACTTTTTCATTGTTGAAAAAAGTGGTGCAAAGTGTCTCCCTATTGTGGGGCCAGGGGAAGTGAGGTTATGTCCCCTGTATTTGCAGATGGGGGTGGATGAACTGTTGGGGGAAAGTTTGGACATTTTCCAAATTCTACGTTTTGCCAAGCTTCATGACCTTGAGAACATACAGTCTATTTGAACCATGTAAAATCGAAATGTTACGTAATGTTTGTATATTGAAAAGAAGGGGGCAGGATTTCCGTCACTTGTAGTTTTTTGCCCCAGAATGTTATGTTCTGTACAATATAAACCCATTGCCCATCCCAGAGATCAATTCATGTGACTTCATCCTTTTTTTTTGTTATTGTTTTTATTCCATTGTCATTGTTGATGTCATACACTCATCTAGTCAATGTACCATATATCATGCCATACCAACAATCATATTTTACAGCTTTTTACTGATGTGAATCTTGGAAACACAGTTTCTATTGTTCTGTTATCCTATTGGTTTGAAGTATTTTGTTACTAAATGGATAGTTACATTTTTTTGCTTTATTATCTATACAGATTTATCCAAGGCTCCTAGATTCACTCCTCAGGTAAAATGATTCTTTACAGTGTTAAACAAAATAAGTTACCAAGGAATGAGAATACTTAGTCACCTTTACAGAGAAAAGAAAACATATGTGGCTCCCTAATGTTGTGAGAAGGAGTAGATACAGACCAAAGATACATATTGAGCTGACTTGTCCCTTTAAGAGCTTGAATCTCTCCTTGGACGTCATATTTATCTAATCTGGACTTTTGTTTTTACGGAGGGGAGTTATACTATGCCCTTCTGGTTAGCGCTTCAGACTTGTAACCGGAGGGTTGCCGGTTCGAACCCCGACCAGTAGGCACGGCTAAAGTGCCCTTGAGCAAGGCACCTAACCCCTCACTGCTCCCCGAGCACCGTGTTGTTGCAGGCAGCTCACTGCGCGCCGGGATTAGTGTGTGCTTCACCTCACTGTGTGTTCACTGTGTGCTGAGTGTGTTTCACTAATTCACGGATTGGGTTAAATACAGAGACCAAATTTCCCTCACGGGATCAAAAGAGTATATATACTTATACTTATACTTCAATGGAGCAGCTTATCAGTGAAGGACTATGGGGTGGCAGGACTACTGTACCTACAGCTGTGTGAATGAAGTGTGGGCGCGGGCCAGAGTCCGTGTGAGAGTTGGGGCCAGGTGCCCAGGCACTTTGCCACATGTGAATCCAACCCCGCAGCATGCCGCTCCCAGCTGGCACATTCAGCGTCCACTTCCAGGTCGCCATGTCTCTGGCAGCCTGCTCTGGTATGTGGTAACACGCTGCCCATGACCAGGCCCAATCAATCGTGCGCTCTGACAGTTGATCTGGCAGACCGTGCTCCGAGACTGTTCGGTCCCACTTAGACGCTCTACTGAGAATTGCCCTCTCTTGATTGCGTGGTGTCAGACTTGCAGTCTGCCACGTGCGGTGGGTACAAGACTGTTATGCAAGACTGATGAAATATCAAACAACTCTCTGGGAGGTTACGATATAAGAGCCACAATTAATGTGTTTGTAAAGGATGGCTGGTAAATGTTGTCAGAATTGATCTCCTCTATGTTTATCAGTGGAGATCCCTATACTCCCTACTGTGGTCTCATATAGTGACATTGGACCACACATGGGCTATTTCCTTTTCTAGGGTTGAAAAACCTGTTCTGTACCATCTATCATCCCAATGTATGTGACTGTGGTCATCATGATGGTCTGACAAGCACAGTGAGGCAATTAGAAGTTACAAAATGTATTTTTTTTTTACCCATTTCTCGCTATTCTCCTTCATAGGTAGCCTCCTATATGAGAGCTGTGAATGATGTTTATGACAAGGCAGACTTTGAAGGCATCAAGCTGATCAACTTTAAAGTGAAGTCCCTCAGTGTGAGTGCCATAACAGCATCACATGAAACATGTGATTTTTCTCTCATTTGAACTTACCAAAAATGTTGATTGCACTGTGCTGAGATGATATTGGTTTTAATGCATAGAATGCGTTTATATTCAGAATGTGTTGCTTAAAGGCTTATTGAATGAAATGACTTTTGCATGGGGCCAAAGAGGTGCAACAAGTGAATTTAAACAGAAACTATGTGGCAATATCTGCATAGGCAGTCTGAATGCAGATGTTAGCCTATGCAGTCTGTATGCAGATATGCAGCCTGTCATATTCAATTTCAATTTCAATTTAATTGTATTCATAGAGCGCCAAAACATTACACATGTCTCATGGCGCTCATATTCCTGTTCAACTTCTCTCAGGTGGTGACAAAAGAGGAGCCAGGCAACCCCATGAATGGACCGTTCATTGGGCCAGAAAAAACTGCTCAGTCTCTATTCAGAGACCAACTGGGGAAACTACTGCTTGTCTTACCTGCTGACTAACCGTGACTACAGTGGAGTGCTAGGCCTTGCGTGGGAGGGAAAGACAGGTAAAACAACAACAACACTGAAAAGAAAGACAAAAAGAAACAGAAAGCCTAAGCTGAAAAGCTGACGGTGGAAGTATTATCATTAACGATAACATAGCACACGTGAGAGACCCTTATAACTCAGGTTGTTAAGCGATAGACTTAAAGCTTGTTTGGTATCTGCCCTTTGTCCACTTCTGTCCTTGACACATTTCCAGGAGGGGCGCCAACACGCTTGTTCCTCATCTAATCCCAACCCCCCTCGTGCTCAAAGCCTGCACAGAAACTCTCCACTTTCCACAAAATACTAAGAAAAACAGGATGTAGGAAATTTACTGGCAGGGCAGACAACAGAATGAATAGATTCACTTTGTTTTATTGCCTTTATTAATTTATGTGTGGGACTGATACTTTATATGTCTCATCTTAAAGTAATTAAGCGCCACATTCATTGTTTTTGTTCAATCATCAGGGATTTATATCCATTTTGGTTCTGCATCTCTTCCTAGAGATTTAATAATATGAAAAATGTGACTATGCCAACACATTTGCCATGATCCTGTGCAGTGGTCTTGTATTCAGATTTGCAAATAAAATAAGCATTTTTTAGACCACATCACATACATTCTGTAACATACCACATCGCCTCCTGTAACATACACTGAATATAGTGAAAAGCTTGTATAGATTTAAGTCAAGAAGTGATACGTTCTCCAATTGATTTGTGCCACACAGTCACTACTGTCATAATGACCCTGCTGTAAAGTAAAGTTTTATTTTTTGTCACAATAGTGCAGTAGCAATCTATAACATACTATACTATACTATAAAATGTTTTTATTTTATTTTTATTAAATGTTTTATTTTATTTCTAAATCAATCAAAACAGTCTTGTTAGGGTCATAGATTTACCTACTTCACTATGAGTTTTATGTCGCACAAGGAGAACCTCAGTTTCACTGAGTGTCCAGGAAGTGGATTAAAATGCTGCACAATGTACTGTAAGCAAATTGCAAATTGAAATTATCTTGTTAGACTGTCTAAATGTCAGCCAGTAGACAGACACTACTACTTCCTAATACTTCCTGACAGCAAAAAAGCAAATAAACATTGCACTTATATTTCATGGAGACATCTCACATGAGATTAGCTAGGTTCAATAAGTATAGTACGCACATTTCAACACACAATGCCACCTATGTCATCCGAAAGGTAAATGGTGGCCCACTGATTTGCAGTCACTGTAGGATCTCGAGGAAAATGTTGTTGTGCTTGTGGAAACCGCATGGATGCTAAAAAGAGGAGATCATTTGTTACTACAGTTGTAACCTTGTCCTCAGTGAACTGTAACCCACGGCTTCTTCTGGGACCCCCATGCTGTGGACTCCCCATGGCCCTCAGTATCTCGCCACACTTTGATTAAATTTGTTTTCAAACACATATAAACTACTTTTAACTTTATGGAATGTATATGAAAGGCCCCGCAACAGCATAGGTTGCAATTGCTCCTCAAAAACTGAGATTTCAGGACCTTGCTTTGCTTCATGCCCAACTATGCCCTGTAGTTGTTTTAAAACCACTGTAACCTACAACCTTCATGGACACACTTTAACAGACATCTGATTTCATTGATTGAAACCTCTGTTAACGATTATGCTAAATTGTCCTAATGTGGGATACCTAAGCTCCAGTGGGTGTGGATCTTCCCCAAACTAATGAATGCCAGTGAAACTATGGGAAAGCAAAGCTGTTGCCTTCACATTGTAGCCTAATCTAGCCTTCAACATAAGTCCGAAAAGCAAAAAATTACCCACATTAGGGCAATCCACCCTATCCACTTCTACCATACCCTCTTCCAACTGCCATACAGCCTCTACCACATGTAGTTTTTTCAAATATGCACTCTAGTTTTGTTTTGTCTTCATACAGCTAGAATGATAGCCTTTTAAATTCTATTGTTTTTAAATGGACACTGCTTTTCAATAGCTTTTCCTAGAAGTCTTGCTTTTGGCTTATTGTGGTGTTAATTTGAATGAAGCTGTGAGCTTTTTTTGTTTAGCTCCATAAGAATTGATTTTCAATGGAGATCAAGTGAACGAACATGTGCCACAGCAAACCACAATGCCAGCTCATTGGTACGCCGTGCACAGGACACTGGATGGGCCTTACCAGACAAACGCCCAAAGACACTGATATCATTTCCTGACCAGGGAACTTTCTGTTCACTCCTACATCTGAAACTATAATTACATTTTATCAACATCCTTACATTCCAAAATGCCTAAACTCATGAAATTGACTTGCCAGGACAAAGAAAGTATTCACATTCCAGCACAGTCTGTGACTGGTAGCAAGGCTTTGAATATCACTGACATCCCACATGTCAAGTGACAAAGTAGGCTGTGTTGTTGTTGTGGGGGTGTGGAGGGTGGGGTTGGGGGCTGTGGTGGATAAGAAAAGTAGGCTGCACTCCGTGAATGTTGCCATCACATTGTCAGCTGTGTGGCTCTGGATTGGCTGTGCAGAGGGGCGTGAGGCCACCTAAATACAGTCATGTGACGAAAGAACTCTGCATCTTTTTTTCACCCCCAACCCCCCATGTTTCTTATCCACCACCGCCACCATGGATGCTGGCTGGGTAGTAGTGCTAGTGGCTACATTACACAACTTGGATTTGTCTCCATGGAGACATCTCACATGATATTAGCTAGGTTCAACAAGTACGCACATTTCAACACACAAAGCCACCTATGTCATCCGAAAGGTAAATGGTGGCCCACTGATTTGCAGTCACTGTAGGATCTCGAGGAAAATGTTGCTGTGCTTGTGGAAACCGCATCGATGCTAAAAAGAGATAATTTGTTGCTACAGTTGTAACCTTGTCCTCAGTGAACTGTAACCCACGGCTTCTTCTGGGACCCCCATGCTGTGGACTCCCCATGGCTCTCAGTATCTTGCCACACTTTGTTTATTAGTTTCCAAATATGCTTATTTGTTTTTGGGAGAAGAAAGGAAATATTCAACTTTAAAACATAGGAACTATCTCCATAGGGGTAATATCACTTCTTAGAAGCTTAGAGACTTTTCTCTCCTAAGTCTCTGTACTGTATCCCTGAAGCGGTGAACTCGCCGGCTGTCATGGCTGACCTACTATTCAGAGTGAACCTGACTTTGTTGTGATCTTAAGCCTGCATCCCATTGTGGGGTAGTGTTGCCAGCCCCTGGCCTGAAGCTCTCCCGGTGACAAAAATGGCTTGGCCTGAGCTTGATGGAAAATTGGCCTAATATAGCTCCTGAAGTGGGTGGAGACTCTATGGCAAGTTGTTGAAAGGGGAAAACCACAACTTAAACATGAGCTCTTTGGCTGTAAAGGACTGCCACTGGACAAGGATGATTCCATTTCTTGTTGGGTCTTTGCAGCTGCAGTCCCCTTGGTGATTTCCAGGGATGGCTGAGTTGATCAAACATGTACCAGTCATAGCTTCCGTAGAAGATGTTTTCACAGTAGCTACTAGCTAGCATGCCTGAACTCATGTATCCTCTTTGCCCACTGACACATTGATTAATGTGAATGTTTACGTGTCTCTTCTCTCACTCTGAGTGTTTTAATGACTGAGGTGAGTCACTGAAATAAATTTAATTGTGTAACCCTTATTAGATAAGACCAGCATTCTTGACAGCCCACTGCCATGGCCTGGAGCCTAGTACATGAGCCAAAAGGAGAGTTGAGGTTTGAAGAAGTCAGTGCATATCTCCACTATGACCACTACAAGAACTTGTAAGAGCATGCCTCTTGCTGCTTTGTCACAGAGTTCACCAGGCCATAGAGCGCCCCTGCATTCCTTTAGGGTTTCTCCTTTCATATTACGAAAGAGGCAGTGAATGCTTTGACCTTTCCAATTTACCCATGAAGCTCCTCAAAACCAATACTCTCTAAAGATAGCAGATATGCTATGTAACAATAAATAAATAAAAATGGTAAATAATTAACACTGCTCACTTTGCACACTTGTTGTCATGTTTCGATGACATACAATTTCTTGAACAGGAATCTCATGAGTATACTTAGCCTATTGATAAGTATGGTAAGAGAATTCACAATAACAAAAATTATTAAAATATTTTGGTTATGTATGTACATTATCTCTGTGGTTTTTGTGGCTTTTTTTACGTACGGTTGAGTTCCAAGGATGACAATGCACTGTGCATTCCAGGCATTCTGCCCTGGAAATCTTGTCAACATATGGCAGTTAGTGTTGATAGGCTGACGGATTAACCAGAGCCACAGCCTCTCACACAGCAAGCCATTCTTCCCATCTGAGAGCCCTTTGGGCCAGAGGACTTAAAGGCAGCAGTGTTCACGTGTGAAAAAGCCCAGCTGTTTGTAATCCAGCAAACCTAACCATTTTGTAAGTTTGGGGGACGTGTTTCGCTGAAACTGGAGAGTGGCGTTTTTTTAGGTGATGTATGCTCATGAGAAAAGGGGCAGAAGTCTCAGGGTTGTTACGTCAGATGTACAAAACAGGGAGATGGGAGAATAACAGGACACACGCCTACAATGTACTGATAGAGGTTTATTGGAAATGGTTGTCAATGGGTGAGTTGAAAAACATCACATTACTGCTTTCCCCCCCACTTTTTTGGTTTTCCAGGTAACTGGGGAGGGATATGCTCTAAGCACACCACTCTGAGGAACGGCCGCAACTCTAGCCTCAACACGGGCCTGATCACTGTGCAGAACTACGGCCAGTATCTACCCCCCAGGCAGATCCAGCTCACTTTTGCCCATGAACTGGGCCACAGTTTGGGATCTCCGGTGAGTCTCATGCCTCTCTTACTGCATGTAGGACATTAAGTCCTACACTCTGTAGAACAGTTCAGTTGGTGACAATGCGTCCTGATCTCGGAAGGGGGGTGGGATCCTGGGTGTTGCCCAAAAAAGAAAAGTCTGCAGTCAGAACAGTGCTTGCCCTGTGGCCTCGTTCTCAATCCATGTGGGCCCAACACTGTGCTTTATTGGCATTCATATCGGAGCAATCCATGCATCCACCCGACAGAATCCCTTTGCTTTGCCTTGTAGAACCACCGTGAAAATGACTTCATGAAAAGGGCAGACAGGCTTGCATGCCCCTTCCACGGGACCTGTCACCCATTCTAAAACCCATTCCACCTCCAGCACTGCACACCACAAACCAGCTCGCTCCACTTACAGCTGACCCCTCACCCACTGACACCACAGCCAGGTCACCTCGCCTCATGAATGATGGTTACCCCTCCACAGGCTCGCTTGGAGACTTGCTCCGCGTTCCTGAGTCAATTAGTTCCGCTGTCTGCTCTCTCTCTCTCTCTCTCGCTCTCTCTCTCTCTTTCTCTCTCACTCACTCATTTTCTCTCTCTCTCTACCTCTCTCTCCTTCTGTCTTTCTCTCTCTCTCTGCCCCCCCCACCCCGTCTTTATAAATTTAGTGAGTTGGCTGACTCGAGCAAAGCCTGAATGACCTGACATACATGTTTTCAGTGTTTCCAACACCTTGCCTTCAGTGTTTTTATGACCATGCAGAGATCAGAGAGAGAGGCTTCACCTGAGATTTATGTGGGCTGTCCAGCCCTTAGCCTGCATCCCATTGGACTTTATGTTCTGAGGAGTTCCTTCGCAGTGCCCTAACTACCATGAGTCACCATGGGAGCAAACTTTTAATCTGGTTTTGTATTAACTGTTGGTTTATTGTTTTCAAAACAAACGTTAGGAACATGTGACCCTGTACGCCCTAGATAAAAGACAAAGGCTGAAAGGCATCCGTGAAGATATGATGAATGAGTTGTTATCTATGCCCCTCTTGACATCTGTTAGTTATGGGATCATTTCATCCAAGGCCCAGGGACACTGTCACTGAAATCCATTCGAAAGTCATGTCTGATGTGATCTGAATTCCTGTAGTAAACATCTGTTTAAGCATATTTGTATCAGACATAACGGTCTATCAGTTGTTTTAACCCTTAAAGGAGTACCGTCACACTGGTGTGACGGGAATGTTGAGAAATGAACGTTGTAAAGAATATCTGGGTTCATTGAATTCAACATAGAATTTTAGAACCTTCAATTGTTGCGGAACTTAGAACGTTCAAAAACCTACACCTTTAAGGGTTAAATGTACAATAAATATGCAAAGTAAAACAAACGTGTGTACAACAGGAGGCGCTTACCAGGCCCCAGTGGTTTGTTGTGTCTTTCTTAGGCTTGTCAGAGGTCAAACTCACAGTAGTTAGCCCTGTAATGACCTTAGGGTGTAAATCACGTAGAAGAACTGCCCTTGAGGATACCTTGCCCCTGCTGAATTGCCCTTTTCATAAGTTGAAAGAGACACAGATTAGTCTTGCTGTTGGACAAGAGGGTATATTTAATGAACATCTTTTTTTCTAAGCAAGCCCCAAAGAGTGTTTTCATTCAAATAAAAACACCTCACCCTAATATGCACTCTCCTCTGTCTTGGTCCCAGCATGATGAAGGCCCAGCATGTGGGAGCCTTGGCTCGGAGGGAGGCAAAGGCAGATACCTGATGTTCCCTCACGCCAGCAACGAGGTGCAAGAGAACAATGACAAATTCTCCCCCTGCAGCCTCCAGCGCATCGGCCAAACGTTGTGGACAAAGAAGGACGACTGCTTTGTCGGTGAGAGCGAGGAGACGATTCACCTTCTGGGCGGATTTGCTGTTTTATTTCGTGGCTTATCTGTCTGAGATCTTTAAGCGCCTTGAGGCTATGTTATGTCGGAGCTTGTCTTTTTTTCCTCTCACGACTCATCCTTGTTCAACCCTTAAGAGTGTGCATGCTCTGTCTTGCTGTAGTTAGCGATCAGCCCATCTGTGGAAACCAGATCGTGGAAGACGGAGAAGAGTGTGACGTGGGCCACAACGACTCGGACTCGTGCTGTTACAGCTCTAAGGAGTCGCTGGCAGTACAGTGTCGACTGAAACCAAATAAGCTTTGCAGGTATTATCATACGACTCCTTCTGAGAACTTGTGTGCTAATTAAATTTTCCTCTTTTGTGCTTTTAGTGTCATTGGTGTTATATTATGACCGCCGCGCAGCGAAGCGGCGGTCATATAGGGTTTAGTCAGTTTTTTTTTTTTTTTTTTTTTCGCATGGCCAATTTTCCGTCAAGGAATTCCGGGACACTGAAAGACCGGGGTACACAAAAGTTGGTGGGCATGTAGCCCCACATGGATAGCATGGAACCATCGTTTTTCATTTTGATCTGTAGCCCCCCTGCTGGACTGGACCCCCCGAAAGGAGGGTAGGGCAGACACAGTTTTCTGTGAATATCTCGAGAACCAAGTTTAGGAGGACCACCTTTTTTTTGTATGTTGATCTTATGGGGCCATGTCAACCCATTCCATAACCACTCATTTCCTTTATAGCGCCACCTAGTTAAAAACAAAAAAGTAAAAATGAGGTGTTGTAATCGCAGGTATCTGTGACCTATGATCAAAACTGCACGAAATTGGAAGTGTAGGATCATTATGACACCCTCTGAATGCACGCCAAGTTTCGTGGAATTCCGTTCATGGGGGGCCACACAATAAATTAATTTATGTTACTGTACACCAACTGGCCTGTAGGTGGCTTGGTCTTAAGGGGCCATGTCAACCCATCCCATTACCACTTATTTAATGTATAGCGCCACCTAGTTAAAAATTAAAAAGCAAAAACTTAGGTGTTTTAATCACAATATCTCTGGCTGACATGGTCAAAACTGCACGAAATTGAAAGTGTAGGATCATTATGACACCCTCAGAATGCATGCCAAGTTTCGTGGACTTTCGTTCTTGGGGGGCCGTACAATAAATTAATTTATGTGTACATTTAGTGACCGTACACTAACAGAGTTTTCTGTGAATATCTTGAGAACCGTAGGGCCTAGGATGACCAATGTTTTGCGTATGTTTGCCTCCAGGGATCATGTTAACCTATTCCATATGCACACATGTGCATAAACAAGTACACACGCACACACATACATTCACAGTAATCATACGTATGACACATACTCACACAGTAGACATATAGATAGATAGATAGATACTTTATTGATATGTACGCATGCATGCACATGCACACACAAAGGCACATACACAGGCACACACACAAGCACATGCACGCACACACACACACACACACACACACACACACACACACACACACACACACATAAACACACATACTAAACTAATCATGTTTTGGTACTTTATGTCTAGCAGATACCAGTGAGAATTGAGTGTGCATAGTGCAATTCAGTGAGACAGTTATAATCATATGCCTTTCAGCGTGACTTATTTTTGTGGAAAAAATGTGCTGGACTGGGTGGCGGTCATATTTTGTACCGCTCTGCGGTACATCTAGTTTCCCTTCAGGTTAACTGAGGTTTGGAAAGTGATTTTGCAGTTCAGTTGTTTATCCCAGTAGCTGAGCGGGGAAAAACATGGCACAAGAGATGTTGGGGTCAAGGGGTCAAGTCTTTCACAGTCCAAGTACTGATAAAGATGCATGCTTTCACAATACTGTAAGTCACTTTGGATTAGAGTGTCTGAAATGAAACTGACAACTTTGGCAGTGCTTTATGGTAATGGCAAACGGTGGTGTTGTGCATGCCTTTACTAATCCTTCTAAAGTTTCCTGCCAAACCCTTTTGCTTAAAAAACTGCAGTCCCAGCCAAGGCCTCTGCTGTAGCCCAAGTTGTGACTTCAAAGCCCGAGGCACGCCATGTGAGGATGAGTCCGAGTGCGAGATGAAGAGCGAGTGCTCTGGGGCCTCTCCACACTGCCCTGCTCCTCGTCCCAAAGCCAATATGACCGTCTGCAGTCTGGGCACACGCATCTGTCTACAAGGGGTACGTCAGAATGTGATGAAGGTCAATGCCGATGCTCGCAGTGAGCCAGCTACATAGCCAGCTACATAGCCACAATAATGAACATTAAAGTGGATTCAAGAGAGTCAAACATGCTAAACTGATTACAGATAGTCTGGCTTTCACCAGACCAAGCTCAATCTTTTACAATCTTTTACAATCAAGATTAAACATTGGTCTGGGGAGTCCGCTATGTATTTTCTACTGCACAAAAGGGGTGATCAATGGGCATAATTTAAATGACTCTGTACACAATTGGATAGTCATTCACCAATCTGACCAACGAACCGGGTGAAGTTTGCAGAGCAACGCGTATTAAATCTGACAATAGCGCGCCAGGTGGATAAGCCAGCTTGTGATTGGGCCCGGGCAAAATTGTAATGAAAGCAGCAGAAAAAGATGCACAGGTTTCCAGCCTGAGCTGCAGGGCGAAAAAGAAATCGCCAGCAGATCAGGCTGGGTTCACCCAGCCTAGATTCAAGAGTCAAACATGCTTAACTGAGAAAAGGCTATGTAAGAATGCTTGATTACTAATTAGAAACACAGTTCACACACTGTGTTTGAAATGCTATGCCGTTTTCAAAGGGAAGCCCTTACAAACAGAGAGTGAGTGTTCACAGTATATAGCCGCATGTGTTTTTAGTTGAATTCTGTTCATTGTATCACCCACCGAGATGACGAATGAGGGACTTGGCGAACAACGTTGGTGTGAGAGAGAGGAGAAAAGTTATCAGAAACCACACTGTACTGTACATTTCTCATATATCACCCTCTGGAGAATCACAGGCATGCCTTCCTGTGTGCAACACTCAAAAAGAATAGAGCCATGCGAGGAAATTCTGTAACCTGGAAGCATTTCCAGCCACATTCTTCTGTATTTCCTGAACGAAAGGCTGTAAAAGAGCTGCACCCCCCACAGAGCTACCTAAATCATCCTTTCTATTTGTCTCAGGAGTGCTCTCTGTCTCTCTGTGCAAAGTATGGCCTGGGGCAGTGTGACTGTCCAGGAGAGTCCATGAGAGAGAAATGCCACATGTGTTGTCAGCAAATTAGTAAGTGTGTGTTTTCTTTTTTTATTATGTCGACTGAATATGTTTATTCAGCGGGAACAATCCAACAGAATAACAATTCGAGAAAAACACCAGACTACTTCAAGAAAAGCATTAAGAAAGTGAAAAAAAAATATTTTCTTTTCCATCTTTTTTCACTGCCAGACGAACCCAAAACATGTGCGAGCACTACCTCCTCTGTCCTAGCCAAACATTTTCGGGGAAAGCGTGTGGCCTTGGTGGCTGGGGCTCCCTGTTCAGGGAACCAGGGCTACTGCGACAAGTTCCAAATCTGCCGACTGCTGGATGCAGATGGGCCAATAGCAAGGCTCAAGAATGCCTTTCTTCATCTGGATGATTTTGATGACCTGGGTGACTGGATGGTGGTATGTTCATGTCTGAATATAAACAGATAGATGTATTACCACATTTGCATTTCATCCTGTTTCGATTGAACCATTATCAGTTTTTGATAAACACATAACAACTAAATTACTCAACACACTGTTTTGTCTCCCAATTGTCACCATGAAACACTAGTATTTGTCCTTCCAGCATGCATTTCACATTTTTTGTCTTGCACAGTTGTAAGAATTTTACAGAAGTACTTATATTTCTCCCTAGGCACACTGGTGGGCTATTCTTTTGGCCATCCTCACGCTCTCTGCCGTTATGGCTGGCACTGTGCTTGTGTTTGGACGTCCCTTGGAGATAGATGACACTGAGTAACCAGACAGCCTCCCTTCCTGCCTTGCCACCGCTGTCACGGGTGGACAGCCCAGTGCAGCCGTTTTGTCAATCCACGGCCCTGCGAAAAGTAAACTTGACTGTACTCTCTGCATCATTTCTACTGATTCAGAGCACTGTGAATTAATCCCCAAACCCTTTGCAGAAAAGTTTTGAGGATGGAAAAACATCTCCCAGCTTGTTATTGTCTTTATACTGTTGGTGAGCTGGCTGGGCTAAATGAAGGTGATCCCAGGTTGAGTCCCATCTGTCCAAACATGCTTTGACACTGTTTGAACTCTTCTGTGCACAGGCTTCCAAGCATCTCCAGCCTCCCATCAGGCTGTCCTTGCAGAGCTATTTGAACTTGATGTCTAATTTGAGTCTTGACTGTGATCCAGGTTTCCACGGTGTACTGCCCCCAAGAGCCTTCGACAGAATTCTATTCAGTGTCTCCATAGATATGTATGACAGCCAACCAGAGAAAGATGTTTGTGCACTTTTCCACCTGCACCCATACATTAGGGGTTAATTTGTGGCAGTTAGTAAATCAAGCTGTTTGATAGCAAATACCTGATTACTGCTGAGAATCAAACATGTTGAGCAAACATCTCAATTTAGTTGTACATTTCTAGAGATGCCAGAGGCAGTTGTTTTCAGGGGGATAACTTTATGGACCCTTTCAACAAGGTAAACAAAAACAATGCTTGAACATTCTATTTGGGCCCCAATCTACTTCCTCTGCATTAAGATAACATATGGAATGTTAAAAAGGAAGCCTGCATTAAGATAATGGAACAAAGATAAGAAAACAATGGAAAGTTAAAGTAATGCATCAGTTGGATTCCTTGCAGGTAGCTGTCATCTTAACCCAACAGTTAAACAGTTGTCAGAAACATAATCAGAATATGATACCCAACCCTTATCCTCACCTCAAACTCCAGCTCATTTTCTAAAACTGTTTAAATGTTTATTTGTGTTATTTTTTTGTCCAATTGTTTGAGAAAAACACAGGTAGTACAATAAACATTGCTGACCCCTGAGTATTTGAAATGTTGTTTACAATAACATTACTCTCGTAGTCAAATAAAGTAAACATAAATATTAAAGTCAAACATTAATTCAATGTATGTATTTCAATGTGAAATTCTGCATGCATATCTCAAGCACAAACATACCCATAACACACGTTTAGATTTAGATACAGAAAAGTTAGTTTATTAGAGTATCTCTATTTACATTATGTATATGTCCATCAACATGGTTAATATCTTCATATGTTTATGAATACCAACAATAAAACAATAAAAAACACATAAATATGCATTCATATTCTGTACCATGTAAACCAGTTACCAGCAGGTCATTGAGCCTCTTTACAAAAAAAATACATCTATTCGTTCTATCGTACACCTAAGTTTTAAAGTGCAATGCATGTTCTGCTTGTATCATTGATTGAGTGGAACTAAGAATATAAGGGTTACAATACTGAAACACCTTATCGAAGCATTCAAAATTATACTATTAAAACATTTATGTAAATTGTTATGAATACTGCATAACAATTAATATGACATGAGACTACAACAGTTTACAGTGATCAGACATGTATACAGACATCACACTTTATGGATAATGACATCTCAAAATGCAGACACTTAATTTATCTGCCAAGTGTATTACTGTCATATTACATGTGTTGCAATATGACGATAATACACGGTAATTGACCAAACTGTCCTATGATTTGCTTTCTGAGAATGGGTTCAAAATAATTTCCTGGGGAGACAAGTTAAGTTCTTACGGAGAAATTAAACAAACTGAATATTTGATGAAATTTGCATATTATATTTGGCAACGCACAGTTTAACATTTGTTCACAGGCTTAAAAAATACAGCACCTGCAGAAGTGCTTTGGAATAAATGTGTGCTGTAGTTGACAAGTACAAAAAAATTCACACATCCATATATTTGGTGATATATAAATCGGTGCATACTTATTTTATACATTTATATAAACTAACCAGAGATTTGGACTAAAAAAATAGAATTAAAGCAATATATCATGTGTTCATTGTACCTGGCCGTCTGTCACAAAGGCAATGCTTGCAGCGCGCTTTGACTTTTTTTAAATAGTAGCAAATTGCTGTACTTTGTATACACAAAACAATGAGATTAGGATGTAATACAGTATGCATTTGCTTTTGCTTTGCAGAATAAAAATAAATAAATAACAGCATCATAAATAATTGTATGTCTATTAAGGGTGCAGTCCGCGATTATCGTCCCATAAACGTTTAGTCAAATTCTGTGAATTGTTCCTCACAGTCCCCTCACAGGTCCGTTCAGTTGTTGTGCAAAAACAAATAACTCCGGTACTGCTCCTGTAAATGGGAATCAAACATAGTGGCTCGAACCGAGCCGTAAATAATCCCAGCCAATCAAAATGGTGCTCAAGGAGTACAGGAGGGAGTGGTGTAATCTGATTGGTTGTTGAGCTCTAATATCAAAATCCTTTCAGGAAGCTCAAACCAAATCGCAGACTGCATCTTTAATAAGAGAGAGTCTCTCTAGTAACACTTGAATCCTCATTTCGGGAACTGTCAGTGGCTCTTTAGATTCTTCCTGAAATCATACAAAGATGAAATCAGAACACGATTAAAAATAGCTAGAAAGGCGATTTTGAATTATAACAATCTTTTATAAAAACTACCTACCTTCGTGATGGACCTCTCCACTCATCTTTGCATTTGACAAATGTAACTACTTGGGCCATGCTTACTGCTTTGGGATCTTTTACACAAAGGACAATCCTAGAAAAAAACAGCAAGTTAGGGATAAAGGAAAATACAACCAGCAACCAGTTTTGACATAGTTTTGTTTCCAGCCATTGTGTTGCTGGAATTGCTCAATGCATCATGATGCATCAACCACATCAAAGCGTACTTTTTTTGTGTCTCTCCGACTCTGACTCGAATCTTGTGGACATCTACGCTGGGGGTGGCTGAGACACCGGACCACCAAGATGACACCATCTGGAGGAGTGAGGATGCAGACCAGCTGGTGGACTCCTCCCAGCTGAACTTGAGCATCAGAAGGTCCCCAATGTCCTTCTCGGTCACCAGAAGAAAAGATTGTGTCTTATTGGCAGCAATCTTCTCCATCCTGTGCGAGGAAAAGATCTTGTGTGATTTTCACAGTCCAACAAAGCTGTCTGACTAACATCCTGTCATTATCATGTCTAATTATTTAACTCCAAACAAAGTGTTGCCTCTGCAAAGTGTTGCAAAGTGAATGACTATTCACAGAGAAGATCAGTAGAGTCTGATCTAAATATATGTGCAGCAAGCATGTAGTTCAAAATGACCATTTTACACATTCAGAAAACGGTAGAATAATGTTTTCTTGCTGATTTATGCTTTGCTTTTGTTTGGGTGACATTTGAAGGGGAAACCAAAAAAACTCCTCACACATTAAGGGGAAGGTTCTCAGCTTCTCCTTTAGTACCATAGAGGGAAACGGAGAGGGAAGGGTCCAACTTGGTTTGGTTGATCTTACTTGAGAAATGAATTTTCAGTTGATAGTGATACACTGAAAAAGAGACATGACTTCACATGAATAACAGCTGACCACTCTTATTACAGTGTGTTGCAACCAGAGCCGGACAGTAACGGAGTACATTTACTTGAGTACAGTACTTGAGTAAAATTTTGAGGGATCTGTACTTTACTCGAGTATCATTTTTGGGGAGTACTCATGACTTTACTCAAGTACATTTGAAAGGAAAATATTGTACTCTTTACTACACTACATTTCTATCCATAACCGTGAGTACCCGTTACTTCTTCTAAAAAGAAAGGAAAAAAGAAAAATCTCAGAAATCCTCAATTTGTTGTTTCCCTCTCAAACGTGATTGGATAGTGCAGGCGCCACTGATTGGGACAACCTATCAGCAATCACCTTCAGCTTTCCGCTAAAGTCAACTCCATGGTCAGATTTAGATAAGAGACGAAACCATAGACGAAACAATGGATGAAGACGCAGCAGGTTCATCCCGGGAATGTGCCAACCTGTGGCCCCACCTCGCCAGACTATTTCAATTTTCTGAACAAGTTAATGATAGTATTCACTTCAAGTGTTTCAATTACAAAATAGTATTTTGTATTTGAAACATGTATTTTATATACATGTATTAGAAATACTGCCCATCCCTGGCAACATGGTAAAAAGATGAAAATGACTTGATTTTACTTTCAATTCCTTTTACATTCTCCAAGGTATTAACATTAACATTTTCATAACTCCATGTAGGACTGTGGCAGTAGTAATGCACTATTTAGAAAATGTAGGCTACTCTTGTACTCTTAATACTCAAGTACTTTTAAAAACAAGTACTTCAGTACTTTTACTTAAGTAGACATCTGACTGTTGTACTTTTACTTGTACTTGAGTAAAATTTAGCAAAGGGTATCTGTACTTTTACTCAAGTAATGAAGCTGTGTACTCTGTCCGCCTCTGGTTGCAACAGCACCAGAAGTTTGTTAAGTAATGTGCTAGGTGAAGTATGTTCAAAATTCCAGTTGCGTAAGATGTACTGTACCTCTAAAAGGCATGGAGGAACGAGTCTTTGTGAACATTTTGACACTGCGGGCTTTGCGGACTTTGGTAGCATCATAGCCAATGGTGTTACAACTATTTTTATGACACTTGAGGCACATCCCACGGTCAAACATCTCGCTGCTTCCACAGCTATATGCTGTGCTGGCCTCTTGTTCGTTCAGAAGGGAGTCAATGAAGAGATGGATGGACCGCTCATGTTCACATTTTATGGCATCGTTTATGGCTTGGAGAAAAAAAAAGGAAGATTCTATTAGCGAAAAGTATTTCACTGTATGAACTTGAAGTGAATGGTCAAAATAGTCTAGGTGTTTGTATAATAACTTGTCATTGTCATGTCTTTCTCACCAAGTATGCCAAAGTTGGCTATTTTCTCCAGGGCACCCCTCAGGTTGCAGCCAGGCTGAAAGGCTCCCCCATTGGGGTAAATGTCAACATGGCCCACAGGCTGCTCGATGCCAATGCTCAGGCCGAGCGAGCCACGAGTAAAAGTGTGGAGAACATCAACAAAATGGGCATCGTCGGGTGAGAGACGTCTGTGGGCATGAACTCCTTCAAAGTCTGGCCCTGCGGGGTCAAGACCTGCAGAGAAATGTTTTGCATTTCAAGATTATCTGTTATGTCAATGTTCAAAACAAAACAATCGTATCTGCAGCGAACATAGTGTGTCCGGTGACTAATGTTTAGATAAGAAAGTCATACTCACCAGTGATTCGTCCAACCTTGTTGGAGGTATGACTTCCAGCGAATCCTGCGACATGAGCACCAAGACTGTAGCCAATAAGGTGAACATTCTCCAGTGGAATATTTGTTGTCTCCTAAGATTTCCACAAAAAAAGTACAACAAAACTGAGTTACTGGTATTTTTAAAAAAGCTAATATCAGGTATCCTTGACTACTGATTCATCAAAATCACACACATACCTCCATCCAGTCAATGAAATGAGCAATGCCTTTTCCAACACTCTTGGTGTTTTGTGCAGCGATGACATAGTGATTTTGGGCTGTGCTGAGCCAGTCCACGACTATGACATTAGCACTCTGCTCCCTATCATAAAGTGCAGCCACCAACTTCGCCACCCAGCTCTCAAACAGTCCACTCACCTGAGGATACAGAGATGCCAGGGGTGCTGTCAGTACCACAAAACTGGACAGTGCATGAATAGACATTGATTGTACATATAATGGAAATACATCAGACATGCAGCGGCTATTTACCGTCCATCCATGAATCACCAAGAAGGTTTTGGCAGTTGAATTAAAAGTGCAGTCAGACAAGGACTCTGGCTTGCCAGGGATAATGTAGCAGATATCATCATCTGGCTGGTTTGGTTTGCGCAGAGAAAATTTGACTTGTGGACCATTAGCATCTTTCAAAGTAAACAAATTCTTGGAATTCAAAGGTTCCAAAAAGTTATCTGCAAAGGGATCAAAATAAATTACACATATTGTATTTTCCATTCAGCAGCATTCATTTTAACAACATTCTTCTAACAATAGTTTCTATTGATCTGTAACAGGGACAGATTTTGAAGGGCATTTCCGCAGCATTTACCATGACTTTCCCATGACCGTTTGACCCTGTGGCAGATTGTAGTTCACAATATTGTAACCTTATCTACCCACTTCTGTCAACAGGAAGCTTAGCTAATATTGCAAAACGTGACATAGTGTTGACCTTTTGATCAGAAGTAAACTGAGTTGTAAATGAGCTACCCATCTGATTAAGCCCTCCCCTTTGGGCAGGTGAAGGATAGCGCGTTGTAGCGAGCCATATTAATAAGGCTACGTCATTATTCACAGACACGACAGAGATGTTAAGACTCATGTGAGAACATTACACTTCACTATTTCCCAAATGGATACTTTCGGGAAAGGTAAATGTACTTCAAACGCAATTACGCAAAGACGTGTCAGAGATATACACCAATACGACAGAAATAGACCAGGTTACGCAGACAAGTTGTCAATTCAAACACAGTAGAATAATCTCACTACTATGGTAAAACGTATGTTATCTGATAAGGTAGGGCATTTACACACTTACCAAAGTTTGACTGAGAAAGTACGTCCTCCAAAGAAGTAACGTCAAGAACAGTGCAACTGAGAACGAGCCAGAAAAGACATTGGTGGAACCGCAATTTCATGTCTTTGAAACTAATTTCTGAACTGTTCACCCTTGAGTTTATCAAACGACTTTGTTGACTAGGCCTAGCAATTCAACAAACTGTGTGTGTTGGAGTAGTCCTCTGACCAGCAAACTCCCGTGAACAGTATTGATATCTGACACTCAGTGCAGAAATTCGGTTCCTAAATAGTACCTCTCGCCACCAATCCAATATCCCATTGGTCGTTGCCTGCGGGCGGGGTATCATTGCAGCGTGCGTTCAAGATGTGGACTCCTGAGTAGAATTGTAAGTTCTTCAAGAGGTTATTCTGTGAATATAGGTACGTCTAATATCGAAACCCATTTCATGTTTGTTTGTTTTTCGTTAAGAAGAATATTGTGGTTTTGTGTCAGTTTAAATAGTAATTTAATTAATTTAATGTATTATGGATGTGTAGGTTATTTGGGGGAAGAGGGGAAGAGGGCCCAGAAACGTCTGGAGTATATTTTATTTTTCCTGAATGTTTTCTTTTCTAAATTAGATGCCATAATGAATGTAAAACGAAATGTGAAGCTAATTTGTGAAGTGTATTTGCTGAATATCTTGGTTGATTTACTGACTGAATTTTATATAAAAAAATAATGAAGACAGTCTAAGGTCACACAAAAGCTTGCTAAAGAGCAAAATGGTTTAGGCCGCCTGCAGGACTAGGTAGGCTATGCACTTTTTGCTAATGTCAAATTGATGAAGATGTTTGCTTGTGTTTTGTCTATTTGCTAGTGTTTTTTTTCCGATTTGCATGTGTTGTCACAAATTGCAGGTCCTGTGCACCCGTTGGCCACCATATTGAGTTGCTCTGATGAGAATGGCCCTTGTAAGTCACTTTGGATAAAATGAATGAAATGTCTGCTATATGAAAAAAAAAATAACAGTGTGGAAAGATTTCAGTGAAATAGTCCAGCCTATTTCCATACAAATACTGTGGTTTTGTCTATCTACTTTCATTTGAATTTGTGCATGCATTCACATAGTCTGATGTACACACAGCTGTAAGTTAGAAGTGTTAGATGAATACTAACAAGATACACAGTCTCTTTCACACACACACACAAACAGGAAGGCTGTGGTTCTATGACTGCTTTCATTTTGTGCATACTCTCACATAGTCTGTGCATGTAGTCACGTAGCTCTGACAGCTATTTGGGTGTTTTTAGCTTTGGGTGTATTTTAAATTTTCTACCATCAGTAAATGTCATGTTGAGGTGGGTTTAACAGGTGTCACCTTTACATTATTCAAAGCTGCTAGACTATAGTTGCTCAGGAGCTACTCTATTGATGTTGTCTATGTGAAGAGATCAAACTCCCGTAGACTTGTTTAAAATTGTGTTAGGAAAACAATTGTTGAATACCAGTGTTTTTATAGGCTGTATTGTAATATGCTATAATCAATGAATGTAATATATTTTAAGTATCAATTTATCAATTGTCCCCGAACCCCCTATCATTTTGGGGGGCCCAGAGCTGTCTGTCATAGGCCCCAGATTTTCTCTTTGACCCTCTTTTCCATATACAACCCAATTAAATTGCATTAAAATTAGGGCTGTCAATCGATTAAAAAATGTAATCGAATTAATTACATACTCTGTGATTAATTCATCTAAATTAATCGCATATATCATTTTTGCTGTGAAAGTATTTTAAATATTTAAAATCAAATAAATCATTAAATAATCACCATTAATGACATTAAAGTTAAAACACTTTTTTATTATTATTTTCACTGTTCAAATAATGGCCATAATAATCTATGATATGACCTAATATGCTGAGGAAATAAATTCAAAAGTGCTTAGGGAAGAAGTTTTTTTTCACATACAAGGCATTTCAGACCACAGATATAACCTAGGCTAGGGGACACAATGAAAATAAATTAACACTCCCCTCAATGTCAACACTATTTCTTTGCATTGATATGCGACTTTAGAGTTGACGAACTCCGGTTATATGCAAATTCCTTGCTGTAGACATCGCATAGGACTTTATTTTTATTAACACAATCAGGCCGTTTTTTAAAAGTAAATGTTCCAATCAATGATCTAGGCAGCACATTTTCTTCTCTCTCCTTCATTTACAGTCTAATGGTTACTGACTAGAACGGCTCAGGGTCAAAGGTCATACAGAATCGATTAATCTGCACTATTTTTTTTAGTCATTTATTTTTTCTCAGGTTAATTAATCAGTTATTTTGACAGCCCTAATTAAAATCCTACAAGATTTCTGCCGGTAGGACTTACCAGTAGCCATGTGCAACCATAGCTGTTGTTCAACAAGTTAAAGTGAAGTGACAGCTGTGTTTCCATCTTATGGGAAATACCTTTTGTTCTTTCATTCAGTGAACGCAGAACTGCTCAACTGACTAGTCAGCAAGTGAGCAGAATATGACCATAACAGTGGAAAGATCATCTAGCCACAAAAATGCAAAGACCTATTACCCATAGAGGGAGAAGGGATAGTTGTAAGCATTATAGTATGTAAGTACTATAGATTTCAGAGATCATATTTAACAAGCCCAAAACTCCCATAACAGATATTTTTGCACAATTCTTGAAATCTTTGAAGGGACACAATTCCATTCCAATATCTCTTGGCCTGGAAGCCAGCCGAACTTAGCCCCGCCCACAAATTTTGAGGTTGGGAAGTTCGGTCTGGAATTGTTCCGTTGAGTAGCAACTATGCCCGAACCAGAGTGGTTCGGACCAGAAGAACTCTTGCACGTTTTTGTTCAGAGCTGAAATGCAACTGTGTTTGACAGAGGACAGATGTAGATTGACAAAATATTAGCTTTCAGTATGGTACGTCTGTAAATGACGTTTAAAGTGTTTCATTCATACCGGTTAACACGTTTAAAGTGTTTCATTCATACCGGTTCTCCCTTCACAAAAAACGCTGTTGCTAGAAGGTAGACATTTAGATTTCGACATCATGTCTGTTGTAGAAGATATTGACAGTGCAATAACTTTAAAAAATGACCAGAAAATTGTGGAGAAGGAGGATGGTTCGGGTGTTCCTACATAATTGTTCCTACAGAATTTACCCCTGTGTCTGTTGAAAAACACCCCATAATCACTTCCCAATGGAGCAGTATCAGACTCAAATTCTGACTAATATTGAGTATGGTGATGTCAGGCTAACTTTATAGTGCTTAAGGACATTTGTTTTTGAAATAAGTACACTCCCAATCATGCTCTGAAGAAGAAGCCATTTTCATAGCATGTTGTTTTTTTCACAGCACCAATCTGATGTTTGGCTACATTGCCTTAACTGTCCAGAAAAACCCCCAATAATAAACACCTAGGAACAAAGTGAGTCTATTGCTTATCCAGGATCTGGACAAAAAGCAAGCTATATACGGTATGATTTTTTTTTTCAGCAGGTGAAATAGTCATCTTACCATACCAATATTTTACCATTGTCTAGCATAAATGTATTTTCGACGCAATTATTTGAAATAACTTACAGTAGATACTTCATAGAGTTTGTTTGTTCAGTCCTGCAGTTTGTAGGAATACCTGGCAGGAAGAGTAGGCCTATTACACATCTGCTGAAGGCACCCACAACCAGCTGCTCTCTCTGTGTTTTCATTTCTCTCTTTCTCTCTCTCTCTCTCTCTCTCTGTCTCTCTCTCTCTCTCTGTCCATTACTGTGTGTTTATCACGGAGGGAGAGAGAAGAAAAGAAGAAAAACAACAGGTAAATGTTCTTTGCAAATGTCCAGTTTGTTTTTCTTGCTCCATAGCTTTAAAACGTGCCTTACAGAGCTGGCTGGCAGAATCTCCCACTTTGTTTTAGAGCTCAGAGTTTAGAGTCATTCCCAAGGTGAACTTCTTCAGCCATTCCAAATGCAGTTCTAGGGATTCTTGGAAGGGAGTGAAGCGCTCTGAAGCCAAGGCCTGGAAGCCTTTGTTTGTATTCCCAGAATCCCCCCCACACTTTTTTTGAATTTCTAGCAACAATTTGGTGATGTCATTTCTTCGAAACATTTCCTGTTTACCGTGACTACAGGAGGATGAAGAGGTGCAGTGCAGTAAAAGTCGTACAAGCCCTAACTAGAGGAATCAAATGATAACTGAATCTGAAGATACGATGGTTAAAAATACACATACTTAGTAAAACTATATAACCTGATATTAATTTTAATCACTGAGAAGTTGTCAAATGGATTTCTAAAATGAAGCCTGTTAGTTCAATGTTAACATGTAACTCTAATATACCAAATGCCGCATTAATCACAAATTCAGCATTCTTGCCTTAGAGCTTAGCTCTTGACAAAGAACCAGTGGCGGATCATTTGTGTATGTGGCAGTAAGGACCTTGACCGTTAGATGCATTCTGCAAGTGTTCAAAGAGATGCCGTCACATCATTGTATCAAGTTTGAAGTCTGAATACAGACAGGTTATTCCAGATTATTCCAGTTCTTCCAGGCCACACTGACACTGACTTCATATACTGACATGCTTTCACATAAGTCAAGTCAAGTGAAATATATTTATATAGTGCATTTCATACGCAGAGGTCATTCAATACATAAATCTTACATAAACAAAAGCAAACAGTGGAGGATAGCCTGGTTAACACCAGACCACTTCTCAAATCTCAACTGCTAACAGGTTCATCCGGGTTCTCCAGGCTACATGGAGGATGTTCTAATGAAGAATCTGTTGTCACCATCATTACCACAGCCAATTCAGCCAAGTTCAAATTGAGCTATTGAAAAAATGAACTTCAAGATGGTCTATTTTGTTTGGCAATATTTTTGAGGTGGTAAAAAGCTGATTTTGCTATTGCTTTCATGTGGCTGTTGAAATTTAGATCACTGTCAATTAATACACCAATATTTTTAACAGTATCTTTTGCTTTCAGCCCTTTTGTGTCAAGGAGAGTGGCAACCCTAAGTCTTTCCTCCTTTTTACCAAATATAATTTCTTCAGTTTTTTTCTATGTTCAGCTGAAGAAAATGTTGACACATCGAGTTGTTGACAGAGCTAAGTAAATTTGTGTGTCATCTGCATAGCTATGATATGAAATCAAATTATTTATGAATTTGTCCAAGTGGAAGGATAGAGGTTGAATAATAGTGGCCCCAAGATCGACCCCTGGGGAACACCACAGGTCAAGGACGTTGGTGTTGAGGTACAGTTGCCGATGGCAAAGAAGCTCCTTTCTTAGATAGATATGATTTGAGCCAGTTGATAACTATACCTGTAAATCCAATCCAGTGTTCTAGTCTGTGTAGTAAAATATTGCAGTATCGCTAGGACTGATGTTTTACCTAAATCTGTATTGAGCATATGTCATTGAAAACCTTAATAAGACCAATGCTGTGATTTGCCTGAAAATTTGCCAGACTGAAAGTAATCAAAATAAACATTTGATGTTAGGAAGATAGTTAGTTGATTAAAGACTACTTTTTCAATAATTTTGCCAATGAAAGGTAGATTGGATATGGGCCTGTAATTGTTTAGCCTGGAGGCATCCAGGTTACTCTTCTTGATGAGTGGCTTTACAACAGCTGTTTTCAGTACCTTAAGGACATCTGCCGCTATAAGGTGAAAAGAAATGTGAAGAAATTGGTAGGCAGGGTGTCTAAGCCACATGTGGAAGAGCTGAGACTCTGTACCGTTTTTTGAAGTGTTTCGTAGTCTATCAAGCTAAATTCTGACATCAAGTTAAGTTTCCCTCTATTTGTAGCTGTAGAAGTTCAGGCGCTAATTGTGAAGGGGAATTTGTTAACTTATCGACGGTTGAAAAGTAGTGAAAAATAGTGTTATTTGAACTTCTACTGATAAAAAACTGTCTTGCTTTGCATATTTAAGAGTTATGTGCGGAGCATCTCTTTATTGATTTCATAGTGAATCTGAAGTTTGTATTTACACCATTTTCTTTCGTCCTTCCTACACCCTCTTTTTAGGAGTTTAATCGCTGGATTTTGCTTCTATAGTGCTTTCTGTTTGTCCTTAACCTTCTTTGAATTGTAATAGAGCAATGTCATCCATAATGTTTGCCATTTTTGAATTAAAGTGATCCAATAAGTCTTCTACTGAGTCTGACAGTTGACTTGACGTCTGTGAAAGTGCTTGCTCAAAGAGAGCAATTGTCTGATCATTTATGATTCTCCCTTTTTACCATCATAGTTCTGTTCTGAGTGTTTGGAGACAGACACATCAAAGAACACGCAGAAATGATCGGATAAGGCCAGGTCTTTAACAGTTGTAGAGCTGCAGCATTCTTTAGACATAAAAGCTGCAGTACTCTTTAGAGCAGAGGAACAGTTTAATGTCCAGACTGACATCCAAGAGGCTAGATTATTTCAGTTGCATGGCCATAACTGTAATGATGATGATTAGATTAGGGCTGGACATAGATATTTTAAGGACCATATGCTCTCAATACAAGAAGCTAGTACAAATGCAAGTAATGTTTGATTGCAGAATGGGTGTTTGTGTGTGTGTGTGTGTGTGTGAGAGAGAAGGAGAATGAGAGAGAGGGAGAGACATTCAAAGTTAACCTGCTAGAAGTGTGGGATTCTTCCCCAATTGTTTACATCTTTCATCAGGTATGATGCAGCAGTGATATTGGAGATGTTTGGGTATGATATGGTAAGGTGTTTTAAAATGACACCACACTACTACAAGTTCACAATATGTCCAGTTTATTACACAAAGATTACCATACAGCATGCCACTTCTCACTTCGTTAAGGTGAATTGGCATAGTTCACAGCGTTCAGCTCACCGAAACCAATTAGATCAAAATACATAATAAAAGAATACATAGGAGGAATTGAAAAAAACACATTTGAACCATGGCATAATATATTAAACTTAATATACAAATATATACATTTAATAAATAAAATATGAAACATTGTTAGTATATGTATGGCTATTATGTGCTACTATTCTAAAAAGAAATGTAACCATGGACACTGCAATATTTTAACATGTTCTTGGTCATTGTTATGGTAATGATAAAGTAATGATTGTTCATATCAACAGTCCTCTCAAGATGACTGGGACGACTCAAGAAACAGTGGTTGAGTACTTCTGAACCTAAGATATAATTTCAAGTGGAATCAAGTCATTTTGATCCCGGAAAATGACTAGTAATGAAAAGAATAGTCACACAAAAAAGAAGGAAAAATCTCTTGTATATAAAGAAATAAATCCAATACTTCATTTGATATTTAATGACTGTCTATGTCTTTGGTCCCTCTGCTTTGGCAACAGTGAATGGGTAAGGCACAGGATGATTGCTCATATTTAAGGTAACAGTATGCATGGCGAAATGCTTGTCCAAAAAGTTGCAACAATTCAGCTATGTAACAAAGCAAATAATAATTTCCCACCATTTGCTTTTCTGACAATTAATAGGTTCAACATGTAGCAACTGTAAGTTTATATCTAATACAATGGCAAGAGCACTAATACATATGAACTTTCTTGCTGAGTAAGTAATCATTCTTTTCATTTTAAGTTCTTAATTGATTCTACAGCTGATAGAGAAATATGAAGTCGTAAGAATGTGCCATCCTTATAAGTGAGACCTTTCTGTTCTGTTCTGTTCCAACTAAATCGGATAATAGGCAAGGTGAATAATGTAGTGACCACAGACGAAGACTGGATTCAGTAATCAAGGGTCTGTTCTTGGCATTGTATTTTCCCCAAGTACATATGAACAGGGCACCAAATGTTACTGAATCCGGTCCCCCTTAAAATAGAATTTTACCCAGGCATGCTCAATACAACGCTTGCATCAATAACATCAAATATTATATGGGCTCATCACAGTAACAGTCTTCTACTACTAAACCCTAGCAGTCAATAATAATTTTTCTGTCAAGAATACATTTAAGCCAGTAGTTATTGCACTAAACTAGGCCAAACTTCATTTCATAACCATCCAGTAACCTTTACCATACACAGTACAGTAATTCTAAAGCATGGTCTACACAGCTTCTAAAACTGTTGTATAATATCTCCTTTTCTGATTGTTATTTACAACAGTGGACATCCACTAATTTGGAGGGAATGTTTAAACAATGTCTCTTCATTTCAACTGATTTTGTGCTTTTTTTTCCCTACACAAAAACCCTATAGGCACTATAGTGTATATTAAAGGTTCATCCTTTCTATCTCTACAAAGTCAGGCATATGTTTAGTCTGAATGACATTTCAAAAAACACATTCTGGATGCTTGATGAACTTGCAAAAATATTGAGTATTTCAGAAACCTGTGTAAACACTGATTCAAGTAGTTGAGGCAGAGAGAGGCAAAGAATAAAAGGTCTGACATCATAAAAGCAGCTGTGGAATCTCATGAGAATGTGGAAATAGATGTAACATGATTGATACAAACGTCCGCCCAATGTCACCGATGATGAGAGAGAGAAAAAACATTTAACACAGGCACAGGTCCATGCTTCTCTCCACTCCAAAGATGTGTCTTCTTAAGTCCATCTTATGCAGTGTTCTGCTTAAAGAAGCTTCCATGCATTTTCAGCTTGTGAAGCCTGTGATGAGATGACATGAACAGGGGTTACACTCCTATCCTGATTGGTTATAATCACATAGTCACACAGAAACTAGCCTGGGTGAACCCAGATGAACCTGATAGCAACTTTGAATTTGCTCTGCAGGTCCCTCTGGAAAGGAGACCATCGATGCCTGTTTCCGAACTTGCAGTTTTACTACTTTCACAGGTGTAACCAGCAGTGAAATTAAACTAAAATATGTGCATTGGAGTCTTACCAAATTGTTTGTGCAGCTTTATAAACAAAGGTTTTAAATGTAGTTGTTTACTAAATTACAAAGAAAATACACATTCCTATGTTTTTGGTGATTCGAGAAACGGAAGTCAATAGACTCTTTTCCAGACCAACCTGGGTTCACCCAGGCTACAAAAGGAACTATATGAGGGACAATATTTACCTTTCATGTTTGCGACTCGTCTGGTCTTCTTTTGACTTGACGAATACAGCAGGCTCCCCTCCCCTGGTCAGGTACGCAAACTCCCCCTCTTTGGAGCTGAAGATCACCCTGTGAACATAATGTGCCTGTCAGTATTCTGTCACCTTCTATGGCACCAAGAATTGTTTCTGGTCACAAGAAACATATCTATCATGAAAAAACAGTGCATGCCAGTGTTTCCACTCGATGAATTGCACAATGACAATCTGCAGTAATATGTTACATGACGTACTGTACCTGGCCTGTGTCTCTCCTGCTTTGACTCTGAGTCTGCGGATGTGGAAGTTGCTTTTCTTCCACCAGTCTGACCAGCCGAAATAAGAATCTTTATCCCAAGTGATCTTCACCATCAGCAGCTCCCCGATGTCCACGTCAGTGGTCAGGAGGAAAGATAAGGTGACGTTCGTCTTCAGTTCAGGCCTATGTGGTAGGGTCAAAATGAGCGCTTTTCTTAAACATTGGGGGGTTACAGAATACTTTCTAGGTTTATCACATTCAGATGTATGACATATGTCAATATTACAGTGCTTTTGAAGCAGGAGAAGCATACTTACAAGACATGGGTGATGTCCTCTTTTTCTCCATGGGTACCGTACAGTGACACTCTGATTGGCTGCTCTGTGAAGCTCAGTTCATCCTTGCTGAAGAAGTGCACCTTCAATTGGTAATGGAAAACTGTAGGGAGAGAGATATTTTTAGACAAGGAAAAATTCCTGTTGACAACATCTGAAATCCTGAGAAAGAGATACAGAGAGCCTGTATAGAAACACCTGCAGCTTCACCAGAATGTCCTTTAGGGCTATTTTAAGACAACCATGCCTCATATAGCTCTTCCAGCTCTATTCAAAAGCTTGGCCGCATAACTTGCATTGTGCCGGTACTTTAATGATACGGAACATCTCCATGAAACACATCTCTTCTGACCCCTAAGAGTTAATGTCATAAGTGGCATAAGAAATCTGACGTCTCTTGAGCTTTACATGCATGGAGCAGTGTCCGGTTTCAGAGCACCAGGCACTGAAATATCCATCCTATCTCTGGCATGTGATCATATGGCCAGAAGGTTGTGTGGGCTGCACTTGTAATGACCCGTGTCTGGTTAAATTTTTTCCTCTGACATCATTTTCACAAATCAAGCATTTACAGTTTGGCTTAATGACAGAAAAAACTGTGGGTTCAATAGACTCATAAAAGGAAATCTGTGAAGAATATTGCTTAGTACTGCCAAAAAATATGGTAACAATTTGTAAGATAGGTGTTTTGAGGTTACATTTTCTGGGTAAATTTAATGTTTCACTTAATTTGTTCCGTATGTGTGTGCGTGCATTTACATGTTCAATAAAACAAAAGCCATAGCAACCAGGCTCAATAAGACAACTGAAAGTTGCACCTCCGCACGTACATAACTCTACACTGTACATAACCTCCGCACGTACATAACTCTACACTGTAATTCAAACCTCTATGATTTCTAGTTCTGTAACTCAGATTCACTGATTCATAAGATTAATCAATGAGTTGACCCCTTCACCAGTCTCACCTTTGAATGGCATCATCTCTCTGGTCTTCAGGTACATCTTGGCACTTCGGCGCATGCGCACACGGTTGATTTCATAGCCCAGCTTGTTGCAGCGGTTCTTGCGGCAGCTGAGACACACACCCTTGTCGAAGGACTCCTTGTTGCTGCAGCGGTAAGCCATGCTCTGATGCTCCTGTGCGTTCACCAGCGAGTCGATGAAGAGGTGAATGGAGCGCTCGTGAGAACACTTCACGATCTGGTCCATGTCTGGAAAGAATGAGCAAGGAAACAAACCAATTAAATGTGAACAGAACATTATGCCCTTTTAATTTTGAAATGTCAACTCAGCATTAGTGACGTTTACATCCAACTGTGTGACCAAATGAAATGGAAAGGGTTGAAACAGTCAGCATACTTGAGAAACCTGTGGACACGATCATCTTCATTGTTTTCTGCAGGTCACAGCCAGGCTGGAAGGTCCCACCGTTGGGGTAGATATCAACATGGCCAACTGGCCTCTGGATACCGATGCTGCGGTCTGGGGATCCTCGTGTGTTGGTATGTAGGACATCCACAAAGTTGGCGTCATCGGGAGAGAGGGTGCTCTGTGAGTCGGCATACTCAAAGCTGGGGCCAGCTGGGTCAAGACCTGGAAGAGATCATAGAGTGATTTTGTGCTGAACCATGCAAATGCAGTCAAGCTGTTGTCTGTGATGACCAGATGTGTTTATGTCGTTCAACCTCTGATGTGGTTTGGAGCAAATCAAGCTGTAGACAATGATGATTATCATGTTTGTTAGGTAGACCATTTTTCTTCTAAAAGAAACAGGGGACATTTCATCGGCCATTGTTTATGCTGCAAATCCTCCAAATGGTGTTTATGATATAATTCCTAGAAATGGTGAAATGTTGATAAAGGGAGAACTGAATTTCTCATTACATTCGTGAAGTCACTCCTTACCTGTGATTCTGTTCACTTTGCTGCTGGTCAGCAGTCCAGCAATTCCCGCCACATGGGCACCAAGACTGTAGCCCAGAAAATGAATTTTCTCCCAGGGGTAGTCAAGCGTACCCTGAGAAAGGAGAGGAATGGGGAAAATGCTGAAAAGTGGCCAAACTTTCGTAAAAAACAAGTAACACAATAACATTCCAGAGATACCCTACACAATAGGCAGCATGTCAACAGAAAAACCTGAGAGAATATGTGTGTGTGTGTGTGTGTGTGTGTGTGTGTGTGTGTGTGTGTATCACACCACCAACATCCAATCTTTCAATACAGACAGAACTGAGGGAATATATACACAAACTGTTAGAATATAACAGATGGGAACTTTTTGATCTCAAATGATACCCTAATTACTCTTACCTGTAACCAGGTGACAAACTTGGCAACATCTCGTCCGACCAGTTTGGTGTATGCGGCGGAGGTCGGGTAGTGCTGCTGGGCTCGGGTCAGCCAGTCCACAACGATGACGTTAGCAGTGGGCTCACGCTCATACAGAGCCGTCACCAGCTTGGGGACCCAACTCTCATACATGCCAGTGACCTTAACACAGACAGCCCTGTCAATATCGAGTCTCACACAACGAACTCTTTTAACATGTTGTTTGCTGTAGGGTAAATGTATTTCACGGTGATATTATGGACAAACAAATATTCGGAGCTACTTTACATTTTAGTTGTCTATGCAACCTGTTAGATTCAAAGTTGTTTCCCTACATGCCCAATCTATGATGCTTCTGACAAAAACAGCATTTACTGTATTTTAATGATTTCTTAAAATATGTTAAGGACATGGAAATGTTTTGGCAGTTAATAGGTAAGGGTCCCATTTACCGTCCAGCCATGTATAACGATAAAGGTCTTGGCCTCGGAGTTGAATTCACACTCTACGATGCTCTCAACTTGGCCAGGCTCAATATAGCACAGGTCATCATCAGGTACTTCAGCTGTCCGCAGGGCAAACTTAGATTCGATGTCTGAGAAGTCTATGAGCCAGTCTGTGCCATTTATTGTGATGTTACCTGTACAAACATAAATGTGTTACTGTTTAAACCAAACAGCAAATAACCAAAGTTGAGGGTGTGAGGCATTACTTTGAATTATTGCAACATTTCTGTTCACTGAAACTTTTTAGTGTTTTTTTTCTTCTGAAAAGCAAATAAACACTGATGTCGTGCCTCCAGTTGGCACACTAAAAAAGCATCCTAACATATCATTGTACTAAAACAGACAAACAGTTCCAGTAAAATTACTCAACCTGAATTTTAAGAGCTTTGTTGCTATTTTTAGTTACTGCTTTCCCTTTTAATCTGACCAGACTGTAAAAATTAGAACACTGATAGTAGGCTATTTACCTGACTTGGTAAAAGTACCATGCATAATGTGTATGTCGCTTTGGAGAAAAGCGTCTGCTAAATACCATAACCATAACAAGCAAAAGCAAGCTTTTAATCTATTATACCAGTTTTGTATTGACACTATTAAACAATGCAATACATCGCTTCTTTAATGCTCTCCTGCGCACAGTGCGGGCAGCCAACCACAACCACGAAGGAGTCCAAAACGTGACTCACTTCTGATTAGGTCTCAGCGAGTTAACTCCCGATCATTCTTTTAATTTGACCCCCTCAGGCTGGAATGTTTACATGTGAAAGTTTCGCGGCTTTAGGGGCCGGCTCGAGTAGGCTAATTTATCTGTAGGGTAATTCTGGACATTATTAGTATTTTCTCAAATGCACATGAGAGAGCATGCATTTCCAAAACTAAACTAGCCTACTTACCAAAATAGTTCACTTCAGCGGTAGTTGAGAAAACAGTGCAAATGTTTTCTAAGTATATCCAAACAACCAAGAGAAATAATTTGCCTTTGCCCATATTATTGATGGTCCAGTCAGTGCAGTCGCTCTGAATAAGTTATTTCGCGTCTGTACAGCAAAGATATTCCAGGTCACTCGTTTGTCGTTGTAGTGGGCTACTCCAATTAGACGTACAACTACAAGAGTGGCCACTGCCTGAAGTCACTTGAGATGTTTGCCTAAGAGTGCTCCAAGCGTGTCTTTATGCCTAACACAGAACCCCATGCAAATAACTCATATTCCATTGGCCAAAACAGACAGGACTGGGCGGAGTTGAAGTAAATCAATCGCAACCGCTCTATAACGGTTCCAACAGAGTGAGAATAACAGCGCGAGCGCTTCAGTCAGGGCGCACATGACAGTATGTCTACATAAGCTATTAACTCAAGCTGAATGTGATTATTCCCATGTGGCTTCAGCAGATAGTTTTGTACCCAATATTTCAAGAATGATGTAAAGAGTCCCTAAACCCATTAGCCTACATTTTCTGACACATTCATCATGCATATGCATTTAATTAAATTAAAAAGCCAATAAAGACATATTTCTCTTGTAAATGGCAAAACATCCCTTTAAATGTAGTTCTAGCATTTAAATTAGTCTGATTGTGATGTTTCATCCTAGATATTCAGCAAGCCCAAGTACCCAAAATATCACTTTGGATACCATAATAGGCTATAGAATTTTGACACTCCAATGAAATGTGAGCCACTGGGATATGGTTGCCATTGAAGGTCTTTGTGATCATGCCAGGTGACAAAAGAGGCATATCATTTGAGTTGAACTCAGGGCTCCCCTCACCCTCACAAAACCTCAGATCACTTCACATACTACATATATTGCATGCAGCACATACAGAGCATGCTATAGATTACATAGTGTGGAAAGAATGTCATGGGTATCAAAGGGATTTTCCTATAGGGAAGAGAGAAAGAATGGGTGTGTTGAAGAGCATCCTTTCTGATTGGTCAAAGAATTGATATGTAGTCCACTATAACAAGACTGCTAACAGCATTACTGGCAAACAACTGATGCAACAAGTCACTTCTCCCTTACTTTTTGTTAACAGCAACATATGAGAAATTAAATTACATGCATAGATTTTCTGCATAAATGTAATCTTCGTCATGATCAGAGAAAGGTTCAAACTTCACACAGTGGTGATTATTATATGTAACCTTAAGGTGACCATCAAGAGGGTGACCATTACACTGTCACAAAGATAAACTCAGTGCTGTGTGCCAGATGTTCAAACTCATTCCACATTTCAATGATCAGTTATGAACTCTTCAGGCTCTCTGAACACGCAGTTCTCGGACAGGCGACCAAACAGCCGAGGGCATCAATATCTTAAAAGTGGCTGGCTTAAAGCCATTCATCTTGATTGTGAAGTTTTATAAAAGTGACAACAGAACTGCATATTTTGCAGAGATGAAATGTCATAGTCATTTCAGGGGCACTTTCTGTCAGTGTCCAGTCAAGGAGTAACAAAATAGCATAATAGTTTCTGTTTAATCCTTTTACAGATTACTTATTATGCAACAATTTTGTCATGACTAAGACCCCAAACATGGAGTTTAACTGGCAGGAAGGATACACCCTGTTGTGGACTGTGCCATCTTGCTCTGACTTGTAGCTGCATTCATGGTCTAAGTGATCCTTATCTATTAAATTAGTTTTGATAGTAATCACATGTTATTGTTACCATTTCCCTTGATATGTAATGAACAAAGACAAAGAAAATGTCCAACTCTACAACAGGACTTAAGTTGTTGTCTATTCACTTAATATCAAAAATACATCAGGGAGGATTGTTGCCAGTGTGACAATGGAGAATTCTAAACAGTTCTTTGTTTTTGATAGTGGCTATGGCCATGGATTTTCAGTGGAAGGACATGTCTTTTTGAACCAAAACAATGTAACCTTTTAATGAGATACCTCTGAAAGAGACAGGAACCTGTTCACTGTAAACTTTTTTAGAAACCCCCAAAAAACACAAGTAAACATTTGAGAGGTAGGTTTTGAAAAGCTGAAATAAAGGCTAAGATTTGTCTGTGTTTCTCTGAGTCTTCTCAGCACAGACCCAAATGTTTGTACAACTGATAAATAGGCCTACATCTGTTTCCCAGCTTGTAAAAAAGTCAGGTTTACACTCATGAATCTACTGTAATCCACAGCTGAAAAGTTTATGTATACATAACAGTTTGATCTTTTTCTTATTTCTTAATCTTCAGAAGCTTCAATCTAGCAAAAAGACTTATACCATTTGGCCCCTGTGAAAATTACATCAGTTTCTGTGCTTTGTAACCGAATTATTGCAATGCTCTTCTCTCGAGACTTGAGGTTGACGGCATTTGCAGCTGTGCATTTTGAAACCCTGTCTGCCTTCTGCTCTATATTGTAATCTATCAAGGACCCCATGCTCGTTCCAGTCCTGCAAGACAAGGACACATGGTGAGCAGTCTCGGTTCTGGGTCCTGCCAAGGAGCCATGAAGGTTAATCTCACGGCAGTGAGTGTGTGCCAATTAGGGCTGTCACTTTACGTTCGAAAATCGATTGCACAATCAATTGGACCAACCAACACAAGTTTCGAAAACTAAAATAGGGAATGGATTTTAACCAAATATGTACACTATTAATTTTAAACGAATTAAACAAATGAAAAAGATAGATGTAACAAAACTCAGGAACAAGCAGAAAAATAACAAAGAATTCCGAAGTGCAGTAAGCATTGTGAAAGCTAAGAATCGAACAGGATTTTTTCACAAAAGTGACAGCCCTAGTGCCAATACTGCTGTGTGCAACAAAAAAAAAACAACAACTTTATGTTCTCTGAGTGTATTTCAGTGCTTTTGGCGAGCTGTAAATCGTTTTCTTTTCCTCATCGGTAAATCTGCAGTTATCACAGTTTATATTCCAGCGTGATTTTATAACAAGAACACTAAGGCTGAGTGACCATACTAAGAGCACTGAGACGACCAGTTCCAACTTCATCTCTCAGGTGTGATACTCTTCTGAACGCCAGTCAATCTGCACAAGGACTGCGCTCCATGCCAGCGCGCCTCAGCTCCGACCCCCGAGGGGCTTCTCTTCAGAGGAGAGCTGGCCCCTGTAATGAGAAACAGGCTTCTTTTGAGAATGAGACCTGCTTCTACCAGTTCTCCTACAAGGTCAGTGGGGAAAAAACCCAACATAAAAACACAAAAACTGTGCTGCCTTCTATCTCCACAAAGTCCCCTTCCCATAAACTCCATGTGAGATCCCCAAGGACCATACCATTCTGTTTCATAATGGTTAGACGAGACTGCCGCTGCTGAACTGTTGGTGCATGCCAGTGAAACACATACAAGAGTGTTACTACCCCTCCCCCCACATACACCCCATACCCCAAATCCATACTCACCCCCCCCCCCCCACCCCAAACACACACACACACACCCCAATCATATTACACGGCTGTCTGTGTGGAGATATGTACCGTGTCAGTCATACCGCTTCTCACTCTCACACTTGCATATAGGGGAAACGTATGTTTTTCATGCCACATCTGCTGGGCCACATGTGTTTCCTGACAGCAAGAGAAATGCCTCAGTGCGGAAATAACACAAAGCAAGTGTTTATGCCTAACACGGTAACTTTTCGCTGGATTTTCATGGCCAGTCCATCTAATCGATTTTACTTTCGGTTAGTCACGTTTTGTGAAATTTTGGCAGGAGTTAAGTAAAGTTTATATTGTTAGAAATAAATCGTAATGCAAGGGCCTCTCTGCCTTCATTTTCAGCCCAAGAGCACATAAATCCTGGGGTGACTGAGGCGATTGCGACAGCTATCTATCCCTGGTGGAATATACTGTCCTCTGCTCACCCACACCACAGCCATTCCCTTTGCTAGCACAACTGTGGACAGCATTTCACAACTCATCACTTTCAAAACTCCAGGGGACGTCATGGCGTGCAAGCTTTGACACTGCATCATTTCTAATCATTACACAATTGAAGGAATATTACTTTATGCAACAGGGAACATGTATTTTGGTTGGTACCATGCCGGAGCATTAAAAAATCAGACCAACGCTGAATATCAAACACATAGTAGCTCTGTTCCACTTTGGCTTGCGGGTCCTATCCCCACATGGTGAAGTTTGGGATTCCTAGAAGCACAATAAGGATGTTTTGACAGCTTTGTTATCCTCTGCACTTTTATAAGAGCTCTCTATATCTTCTCAGCGGGTGTTGGAAGGGGCCTGGGTCTTACACTATTCCCCATCGCAGCAGGCCCTCACGTGACAGGGCCCAGCAGAGGTCTTAGTAGCCACGCTTGGCTCAATGTAATCATGTGGAATAATACTCGAAGCTAAGACATATAGAGTGTCACAACATTAGGCGCACACATGATAATGCTTGGTCCACTGTGTTTATTCACATATGATATGTTTGCTCAGAGTTGTTTGACCCAGAGTTGTAGCCAACCTACAGAGGGTTCATATGGAGTGCACAGACTGTGTTTACTATCCCACAGACAGTATTTGCAGCAACATGTATGCTCATTCTGATAAAATGACACATGACTTCACACATGCAATAGCTAAACACTTACTTCCACTGAGACATCAGCTGGATCTTTGGCAACATTTTGTTACACTTAGCAATAATAGTGCTATAAAAAGGAGGAAAACTGATATGAATGATGTTAGCGCACAGTTAAAATTATGCAATATTTAGTATTTTATTGTAAATAAATTCTTACTGCACTAATTCTTAGTTTGACCGTCGACTTCAAGGCACCTAACCCTAACCCCAGTGCCTTCCAGGCAGTGTTGCCTTGAAGTCAACGGTGGGGGCCCAAAAGACCATATAACACACTTAGGAGACCATGAGACTACTTCAGCATATGACATTGAAATCACTGCAATGACAATCACTGCAGTGATTTCAATGTCATATGCTGAAGTGGTCTCATGGTCTCCTAAGTGTGTTATATGGTCTTTTGGGCCCCCAAAAGTTGACGGGTGGGGGCCAAAAGACCATCAAGCCATAAGTGTCTTCAGTCTTAAAGCTCCCCCTGCTGAGCTGCTGGGGAACTCCAAGTAGTCACATAAACCTGCAGTATATGCCCATTTCAAAGCATGATAAATACCAAATGATCCGCTCATTTTGGCAAATTGTGGATTATAATGATGGATTGTTCAAGTTTTCAGCTAACTCATTTGCATAGACCTGGGCTCACAGAGATCTAATTCTATACTATCTGGCACCTTTTCAAGAAACTATGACTATGCAGCATTTGTAGCCTTATTTACATGTCGTTTTACTTCAGGCAGAGATGTGCAGTCAGTCCTGTTGGGGAGTTTTGACCTTTTTGTACACAAAAATTCCAAATAATTAATAAATGTATTTTGTAGAGAGATGTACCTACGCAACCAAAGTTCTATGCCACATTTGTATGACAATAACAATGACATAATGAACATCAGTACTAAAACACTGTAAAAGTGCCCTGATCTCTACATTAGAAATATCTATTATTATTTTATATATAATAAAGTTAAATTAAAGGTTCTCTAAGCACGGTTGGGTAACGTCACTCCTGTTGACATTTCAAACAAAACAGAGAGCTAGCTTGCCACTCCCTCCCGTGCAATTAAAACTCACATGAACGCGCATCTCGCTGGTGATTGGCTGGAACCATTTGTTATGTTTCATGCTGTTTTTGTTGTTTTGCTGTCCACAGGGGCCGTGTTTTTTTACAGCGTATTCAGAGGATTGTGAGGAAATGTTTGTTTTTTGTATGTGACAAAAAAATTTGCCTAACACGACTTAGAGAACCTTTAATATAACATATTTTAGTGGCCAACATCACTGATGATCATTATCAACTACCTATATGCCTAAAAAGCCTGTAACGCAGAGGTGACCAATACTGTCATGTGGGAAAATATACTATGACCACAATGTAAACTTATAATAGGCCTTGCTTAATCACACTGTTTTAAATATACAAAGAAGGTCCCACCATTAGTAACTGCTGCAGCCGTAACTATGAACACGTCTACTTTATGTGTGCTTTCCTGTGCCAATAGTCACCATAGTCACTAATTTTCACTATTACTCATACTCAGGTTACTGACTGGGACAAAAAAATGGCCCTGGCATATTTGGCCCAAGCAGCCCTCAAATCGGTCGGGCACACCTAATTAAATACAAAATCCTTGCATTACCCTTAAATATGCATATATTTACAAACTAGATGTACCGCTTTGCGGTACAAAATATGACCGCTGCTCAGTCCTGTACATCCATTCCGCAAAAATAAATCGTATTAATGAATTTGTCTCCATCATCTACTCCATCCCCCACTCTTGAAACTTTTGTGTATGCTTGTTTGGAATGTGTGTTTGCGGGCGCACACAAAGTAGCCTACTGGCGCTGCAAAGGTGAATAGATTTGTAGCACTTGCCAAAAGACTTGTAGCATTGTTATAAAACCTTTAAAATCTCTAAACAATCACAAGTAGGGCAGTTCATCACAGTCCATCCATTGCAACTGGACTGATGAAAGGTACACCTGTAGGTTACATTGTATTTGGGAAAAGCAGAAGGTAGCAGCATAATGTATTTATTTATTTATTTATTATTAAACAAAACAATCCCTGTCAGTTCAATGCAGTTTTCAACAGCTATCAAGAAGAGAGGTCATGTCATGGATTTTTGTGAATGTTTCTTCTTCTACATATGCATAAGTTTAGTCATCTAGTTCATATGACATTCAGCTTTATTGTCAATGCACAAATTAAATACCAGTAGTCTAAAACAAAATGTCGTTTTACCCAGAGGTGCAAATAACTGACATGTCCAAAAGGGCCTTCATGAAATGCGTTGCTAGACTGTTCATACACATTTTAACAGGCGAAGTTGAAGAGCTACTGTCTGTTATTGTTTGTGCAAATAATATGCTGATTCATGTTCCCTTGCATTTTGCAACTATGAGGTCCATGGTTAGTCTGACCAAAATCAATCTTTTAAGAAATCGAAAAGGAATCGCCGGCAGATCAGGCTGAGTTCACCCAGCCTAGTCCATGGTAGGCGCCCGATAGAAATATTTAGTCCATGAGCCACAGGGGGTCGTCACTAGGGGGGGTTCTCACTATATTTTTCTGAAAATGATAGCAAGTTGGATGTTGTAGCTGTATAGGCCTTCAAAGTTGACCTCTGATTTGAAAAAAATAATTTTAATACACTGCATATATCTACATTACGGTATAGCCATAGTTAAAACTGTATCGGACCGGTGTAACGTTGGTACTAAATCATCCATCGCAAAGAATGATTTTTGTAGCACGTGCAACAAATATGTGTAGCTACAGCCCTGCCCTGGATACATCTCTCAACGTGCGCTCTAAAACATTTGGTTTAAATGGAGATGTAGATTATCACGGGTGCGTTAATAAATCTACATTGCGGCGAGTTGACACAAATTATTCACTTTGACGAATTTATGTAGTTTCAGCTAGTTGCTTTACTTTGAGCCATGCTTTTCCTCTTGAATCACCTTTGAAAATAGAGGATTGAAGTAGTAAACTATATGGGTTTTTGGGAATGAACGTTGACTCAGATGCTTTTTGAGACTTTGAGCAGAAATGTCCCAGCCCGGTGTTTAGGATGCATTATATAGCGTGTTTCCATCCAACTTCCTAATGCGCATTTAATCTATTCGAATAAGAAATCCCGGTTGGAAACACGTGAAATGCGCATGAAAAATCCTAATGCGCATCTATATTTGATTCGCTAGAGGGGGGTGGATTAACTCTCGATGCGCATAAGGTATAATGCGAATAAAGTTGATGGAAACGATTTATTCGCATCGTGTGACGTAACCTTCAGAGAATCTCAGCAATCTCTGGCGCTTCCCTATAACATTAGGCAACTTGATGTGTTCTCTTGCTTGTTTCCGTAGAATAAAACAAACTGAATACACACATCGGTGCACAGTTGTTTTGCTGACGCTAAAGTTTTCGCCAACAACTCGATTGGCACACATCGCAAGTTTAGGGGAGCGCGGGGCACAAAGTAACACTTTTTGGTTATGGCTAAATAATTCTAAAATCATTTGAGTTTCACTAGTTATACTTTTTAACAAGCAACATACATATCTCTGTTACACATATGCACTGGAAGTTTGTTTGTAGGAGCTACTGTTCTTTTACAATTCCACCGAGAGTGGCGATAGGTAAAAATGTTACAACCTGCCCCATATGCGGGGTTAGTTGTAACACTCATCCCAAAGGCTGTTTTTAATTAAATTAATTCAATAAATGTATCTGAATGTGTATGACAGAATAGAATCTGACTATTTATGATACATAAGTCATGAACTAACAACAGACGTGTGTCGAAAATTGACTTTATTTTCTATACGGAGAAATAACATGAAAATATGCGCCAATGGAAGCTGAAGAGTCTAACCAAGGTCAATCCTGCCAAAAAAAGCCCTCAAACCTGAAAACACATGAGGCAAAATTTACGTTGATGTCTTCAAAAGGCGTTTGCTGCAGATCTACGTGGAAACACGTCCATACTGACTGAAAATGTGTGGAACACCGTCTCATAGTAGTGTGATTAACTGACCAATAGCATGCCTCGATCAACCCCCTGCAAATAGGGAAAAAGTCCGTGTTACATTTAACCCCGCGTTACTTTGTGCCCCGCGCTCCCCTTTACAACTAGCGCAGTGCCCGTTCAAACATGCCATTCCTGTACAAAACCAGTAGCCCGATTACATGCCCGCAGGTATGCCTGCTTTAACAATAGGATGATAGGGAAAAACATAATTCCAGCTAAGCATTCAATAACGTATACTGAATATTATAATATATTAACCTATAATTAATGTGCAGTAAGCAGAATTTAGGCATGACTGCATGTGATTTCTACAGATCAGAATGGCATAACACATGTTTTTAGTTAAGGCTATAGGCCTAGCTTATTGCATAACTTTCCTGATAGTGAAGACAAGCCATTTTGTGATCGTTTGACATTTGCAACGATGTGACTCAAAAGCAGTGTTTGGTAGCATAAGTGACGTTGCTCTGTCTGCCACTTGTTGTCTAGCTGTGTGGCACGTCTTCTGAAACGTTAAATTCGGGACCATTAGCCTATATCCTTGTTTCAATTTGGACCTTGCAGTCGGAAATGTAGTTTGTTTATTCAAAGTTTTACGTCCAATGTAGCCTGGGCTATTCAAGCGTCAGTTTACACACTTTTCATGTAATTTTGAATAGCCACTACCCGTGTTGTTGCAAGATCCGCGTAATCATTTTATGGAAGCAAACATACAGGAAGTCTTTATTGTTGAGGTCAAAGATGATAATCTAACATCTTGCATTTTAACCGTGATTTAGTGCTGCCAAATCTCCGCTATCCTCTCTCTGGTCCTGCACGCAGTGCTGTGTGAGAGGGTGGCTAAGGTAGAGCGGAGAAAGCCAACGTGTGCTAAATATATAACGATATATTTAGCTTTTTATATCCAAACAATGTCAAACTATGCACTGCACTTCCTCATGCCAGTAGCAAGACACTAGGCCTATTCATGCCAGTAGCAAGACACCTGCAAAGTTTGTAATCGAACGAACCAACGACACGCAGACAGACAGACAGACGTTCCTACAATTTAGGCTATGGATAGATCATGCGATGGCTTGTTTGTTGGGATAGGCATCCGACAACGAGTAGGCTACTCGGGGCAACAGCCAGGTCTATCATTCGTCATAATTCTTCAAACCCTGACTTGTGAATCTAAAGATCTTCACCCACTGTTGGTCAGTGATATAGAGCTATAATCGGGCCTTAAAATTTAGGCCCGACAAGACCCGAGCCAGAAATCAGCCCGAGCCCTACCGAGCCCGAGGCTGACAGCTTTTTAAAATCCCGAACCCGTTTACAGCCCAGGGTTTGATTTTGTTGCTGTAGCCTAACAAACGATGTGATCCTGATGGGCACTGACAGCCTTGATCAACATGCCTTATCAGCGACGAATTCCCTGTCGTTCTACAGAATGTTGCACCTTTTGGATTTTCCATAACCACTGGCTCATTATTCTCATTATGCACAAAACTTTTCCACACCTCAGACTGCTTTCTTTGCCGGTGCAACTAAAACGACAGTCTCAAGAGGCCAGCCTCTGTTGTCTCTGTTTCACCTCCTAAGCATCCATTTCTGCATCTTTCTCGGAGCTAACCCAAACGGGGGTCATCCATGTTCCCCGGGCCCTATGTTCCCCGGTCGGGGTTAGGGTTAGGATTATGTTATGTTTGGTTTTTAAAAAGGGTCCTATGTTCCCTGGTCCCATACAAAGCGGGGAACATAGAACCCGGGGAGCATAGGTAGGCTAGGCTCCCGAAATGAAGCTCTACAGTGAAGTGCCAAATTTGACAAAAAAAAACCTTGGTCATTCCCAAGTGTATGGCGGTCTCCGACGATGGGAAGCTGTCAACACCCGATTGCGCAATATAAACATTCTCCGCCTTCTTCTTCTAATCGATATTAAACAAAATATTTTCAAAATTAAGGAATGAATTAGGCCTAGGACCTAGGCTATTCCGACCGCAGAGAGGAGGGCGTCCATTTCACTCAACATAGGCAAGGTGTCCCAAAATACTTAGAATCAATAGGTGTTGGAAACGCTGACTAATTCGCATTTAATATGCGCATTACCACGGATGCGCATCACTAATTCGCATGAGTTGGATGGAAACACTCTAATTGACAGGTTATCTTTCAGGTAGACTATATTCCATTAGAAATCCATCACGTGGCAAACGTGTTGTGGCTAACTCATTTAGCTCCTGTTAGCATAGGTTATGGTCATAAGCAAATGAGATGACAGTCAAAAGATACAATTAGTGCTGTTATCAATTTGCTTGGTAGCCTATAACCGCATTTATGGTTTTCTACAAATACATCAATAATCAAATTGGCCTCCATCACTCAACCAATGCTAACGGTAACATTATTTTACCTACGTCCTAGGCTATTTATATAATTTAAGATTAACGTAGCCTAGAAGCTACCTGCAGTAAAAACCAAGCATGTCCGATAAACATTCTCAGATTTATTTCGGCTTCAAGAAGGACGCATAGTGTCTTTCCAACCCACTTTAGATTAACTTCCAACAAAATTACGTCTCACTGCAATGATGCGCCATCTGGTGGACAAACGACTACGTGACGCCAATACTGGAAATGCAGCCAAGTTATTATTATGATGAATATTTGGTTTTCCTTTAATCCTACTAAATTTGTAATTATGTATCGGCCGTTCTAATTGCCGATACTGATGGTATGTGCGTACACATAACTTAATTTTTTTAGACCCCCCCATGGATGAAATTCTACGAAACTTGGCATACCCCCAGAGAATGTCAGGTTAACCATAAACATACAATTTGGTGCAGTTCCGAACATCTTAACTGAAGAGAGGGGCGATTAAAGCAGAATGATATTGCATTTTCATTTTTACCGGGGAGGTGCAAATCACAAATGAGTGATTATGGGCTAGGTTGATGTGGGCCCTTGAGACCAACATACCATAAAAATGTCTTCATCCTCGGTGCCATGGTTCAGGTAGTTATTTAGGAATAACTGCATTTTTTGGGTTTCGGGGGCCCAGCACGGGGAGGGCCCCCGGGAGCAAACAAAATTTTTCCGTAAAAGTCTAGTGGGGCTACATACCCACCAAATTTCATGTGCCCCGTTGTTTCGGTGTCCCGGGTATCGTTGACCAAAATTTCAGGAAGTAGATGACAATCCCTATATGACCGCTTCGCTAGCTTTGCTAGCAGCGGTCATAATAAGTGTCGTGGCACACTGAAAATGGACAAATGTAGGCCTGTGTGGTGGAAAAAAATCACACCTACCCATTCAATTCAAGACCAAATTAGCACTCTGGTAAACCTCGATCCAAGGAAACATGCTGAGACGAAAGTAGCCGTTGAACTGTCAATATTTTAATCACAAAGTGACACAGCCTGACTAAGTCTAAGTCCATGCAACACTGAGCAGTAGAATGAATGTATGTTCTGCAGAATATTTAACCCAATTTGAGATCTGTGCAAAATTTGAAGGCAGAGCAACTGTGCTACATCCTTTATCCTCACAAAGGGGTCAAAGGCCCTCCTATTTCCTATATGCAACAATCCAATCAGAATTTGGTGTTCACCTTCTCAGTAGATGACTGACGTCTTGGCAAACCAATAAAGGATTTGACATCAATCCACCTTACAAAGCGTGTTTGGGTGTTATCATGGAAACTTTTCTATCCTCAAATAACCTTTTACCCCCTTACTTTGCTTAATTTTCTTGTTAACCAAATATACACGTGAAGCTATGGTCACACCCCAATAACTGTCCACAACTGCCATATTCTTCAGCTGACAGACTACAATCAGCAAAATAAAGAGCTGACTGACAGACTGAGGTTAGTAAAAACCTGAGTTATGAAGAAAGAATAAATATCTGATGGATAGGCTAACATTTCTCTGAACGCAAACATTTGCTGTGTTCAGATGGCCCTTCTCTACAGAAAGTACCATCTTGACCTTTTGTCCTCTGTGTAGCCTACACTATCACTCTATCTTCCTTATTGTAATTTATACCAGTTATCATCAGGACAACTGAAAGAACAGAAAATAAACAGGGTTGGTGGAAATATTTTTATTCCTGTAGGCCAGTGTCCGGAGATGTACCTTATGTTCTTTAAACACAGATGTGTAACAAATGTGTACCTGGTGCACCTTTTGAGGATTACTGTAGTAGGCCTAATAGAGCAAATTATGAACATGTGCTATTCATACAACCACAAGATGGCAGTGTTGTCATAACAATTATCCAATAGTTTTTAACTCTTTAACTTCTCAGTTGTCACTTTAGGACGATGCAAAGTCACTGAAATCAACCAGAATCTTTCACAGATTTTTCATTGTGGAATGTAATGTTTAGAGACATCTAAGGTGCAATTCAAGGACAGAGGAGGCTGTGATTAATCAGTACCCCGGCCCCGCCCACCTAGTTTCTCTGTTCAGTTTAATTTTATAAAGTGAGTGAGTCTGGTGAAACCAGGCCAATTAATCAGACTACATATTTCCTCTGTTTTAAGGATTTTATAGTAATATGTCTGTGCTTAAGCGGGAGACAAAAGTGCTGATGTATGTTTGGCTTCACAGTGTGGCACGTTTGCATGGGTAAACACATGCCACATTTCCAGTTTGTTATCCAGGTAATCCTGAAATAACATTTACAATATATGCCATACTTATTTGCCACCATTATGAAATGTTTTGCTGTGTACAGAATAGCAACAGCAGGGTTACATGGAAAAATGTGTGTGCTCCTGATTTTTTTTTACACAAAGGTGAAGCATTTACAACACACACAAAAAATTAAATCAGTGATGGAACCTTTGTTCAGAGTTTTTCGTAAACTCCAGAAGGCAATGTATTTGTTTGATCCATCGAACAAAATGCTTTAAATTAATCTATAATCCATCTTTATTTCCATCTTTATGTGTATTTGATACATATCCTGCCATTTCCCAAACTTTCTTTCTGTTACTTTAAATGTACTAGCAATCCCAGGCGGGCCTGTGGCTTTTAGGGGAATTTTTACCATAAAAGGTCATGCTGAGTTGGGAGATGGTTTCCTGTGGGAGGGCTGGACTGGTGTGGAGATTGAAGATTTGTTCTTCCCTTATCCACCTCTCTCTCTCTCTCTCTTTTCTCCGTCCAGGAACACGTTTAGGCTTTTTGGCTCTGACACAGCACCACTCCCACCCTCAGACACAACAGCCCTTCAGCACAGATAGGAGAGGTGTGCTGTCACAAGTGTGCTCAGCCAAGTCACCTCTACACACTCTGTCTGCCCTCGTCATCACTGTTAATATTTTTGCAAATGCGTCCACAGTCAAAATGGTCAGTTGTGTTGAAGAAGCTGAAGAAGAACAATGAAATGGAGAGAGACCATTGCGTCTCGGCCTTAAAAACAATTGATTAAAGGTCTTTCTCCTACTGATGCTGCCTTCTAATGTCCTCTTCATCATAAAATTGACATTTTGAATCAACCTTCATGCTTTTGTTCAAGTGCACACATACTGTATGAATTGTGTAGGCATAACCCTAACCTCAGAGTGTCCCAATATCATGGACTTGCTCAAAGCACTTCGTCACATATTACATATTGTGTAAAGAGGAAATGATATTGGTATGATGTCACTGTGACACACACAAGATTAACTGGGGTTGAGTCACACAGGTGTGTGTGTGTGAGTGTGTGTATGACAGACTGTCTCACGGCTTCCTGTTACTTCACTGCCTTAGGGCAGTGGCACTCATCTGATTGGCTGTGTGGTTTGCTAAACATCTGTGCATACCCTTAGGACTCCATTACATCATGTGAAGGCACACAAAAGTACAACAATTACTGGGGCAACGGCGCAGGTGAGACATTCGGATGAGCAGAACAGTTCTAGGTAACATCTACCAGGTGGTCTGTAATGAATCACAGTCAAACGTCTGTAATCAACAGGTGTGAGGGTGAGTTAAGAATAAATCATGCATAGTCTCATATTCAGCTCAGTTTCTCTAAATCACAATCAACCTGAATTCTCTGAACAAAAGCGAAAACGGACTACAGGTCTTGGTTTGTTCACCTCAAATCAATGTATCACAGCTGTTTTAAAAGATGGCTGATTTCAGTTTCTGCTGATTCCACTGTAGAGCCACAAAGCATGAATTTGTATGATCAAAAAAAGCTCTGATCCCTTAAGTGGCAGTAATTGTAACATAATGACAGAGCATTAAGGAAAGTATGATGACTTCAAGCAACATAAAACCAATGTATCACTGTTGACCAAGAGGTTTTAGCTTTTGCCTCAACAAGTTTTGTAAAATGGTGGATTGGCCATAGTCTGACATCAAATCCAACATCAACAGTTCAGATTTGTTTAGTCTGGCAAAAAAGCCATAATAGCTGAAGTAGTTTTATGCACAATCAGTTCCTTGTTTAAGAACTTCCATCTTACACTGAAAACCATTAGAAAAGAACATGGAATATTTATCTGTGCTTAAAAGTATTCATTAAACATACCGTGAGAAAATTATTATACCAGGCTACGAGGCCTGTCAGGTAGCATTACAGTAAAGTAAAGATACATTTTGTTCACCTCTGAACAATCCACTATTACTATGAACATTGTAGTGTTGCTTGCCTCTATCAGGATTTGAGGCCCACCATCTCTGCTGCTGCTGCTGCTTTAAATGCTCAATCCAGAGCAGACCGACACAAATATTTGGTGGAGAACCGAGGCATGGTAATTTCCTACCAAAAGTATTTAGCAGACCAAAGATATCATTCATCACGTATGTGTTGCAAACATTGAACCAACACTGTTATCTTCAGTCATAGAGTTAAATTTGGCTATGGGTCCTCTCTCTCTCTCTCTCTCTCTCTCTCTCTCTCTCTCTCTCTCTCTCTGTTTCTCTCTCTCTCCTTCTTGCTCTCTCTGTTGTTTTTTTTAAAGAAACGCAGCAACCCAAATAAGGAGATTGCCAGAGAAGTGCTGCTGTGTGAGAGCCCAGTCCTTAGAAAGGTTGTGAGAGTGGTCTGGCTGGAGTGGTGGGCGTGTGGGGGGGGGGGGGAGTGATGGGGCATTGAAGTAAAAGGCGGAGAACAGTCAAAGACGCTAGCTAGACTGTTCAGGGGTTTGACTCTGCACCACTTCTGCTCCTCATCTCGTATGTAACATATCATTCTGGAACTCTCAGCCGTGCTCATTTACAACTAAGGATAGTACCACGAGCAACCTGTCCTTCTATCTTGTGTGTCTCAGTTTAGTGTGCAGAGAAACTCTCCCAAACAGCCACCATGGAGGCCATCAAGAAGAAGATGCAGATGCTCAAGCTGGACAAGGAGAATGCCATCGACCGGGCAGAACAGGCAGAGACGGAGCAGAAAGCAGCTGAGGAAAAATGTAAACAGGTGGGTGATGGGTGAAAAAGGAGTATTTAACTTCCACCAAATGTGAGGTGGTTTCAGCTTCTAATCAGTGGTGAGCGAAGTAAAACACTGTAAAGACTTCATTCCGAAATGAATGAATGTTCATTTCTTGACACCATGACTGCTGTTGGATACAAATTCTCAAAGAGTCTGTCAGCCTTCATGCAACTCGTTAAGTAGGCTAGTGAATTCATGCCACATCTTTAAGCTGATAATGACTACACAGCATCCATCATAGATGATGAGATAAAATGAGCTGCGTCACTCAATAATCAGAATCCATGAACGCATTAGATGTTAAATTAGAATTGTGATGCTGAATGATGGTGTAGATGTGCTTCCTCTCTTTAAATGAGGCATTCAAAAACTTCAGACTTAATAAACTACTAAAACAGCCACAAGTTAAACACGAACAATGTTTTACAAGAGAGTCTTAAACAAGACAACTTCTACCACCCACGACTATGTTAAACACCAGGCATTAAAGGAGACAAATTGAATATTTTGTTTATATGTCACTGACAGACAGGGATCTGTGTAAGAGGGTGCTAACCTTTTGCTGGCATGTGTCCCCATCCCCTGGGAGTAAGATGTAGCGGACCTCTGTAGTGGTCAGCATAGCAAGCCAGTATTTTTAGACACAGAGAGAGAGAGAGAGAGAGTGTGTGTATGTATGTGTAAGTAAAGGAGAGAGAGAGTGTGTGTGTGTGAGAGAAAGAGAGAGAGATGGTGAGAGAGAGAGTGTGTGTAAAGAAAAGAGAGTCCGAGAAAGGGAGACAGAGGGGAAGAGAGGGGGGGGAGAGAGAGGCAGGCAGGATGGAATCCATAGGGATTATCAGAGCCACTACAGCAGCAGAGTCCAGGCCTGATAACAGATAACCGGAAAGTGTTTGTGAATGCAAAGTGGACAGCATACCAAAGGGCTGGACACTCAAGCCTAAAAATACACTGCTATCAACACTCATGCAACAGGGTGCAAGAGTCACAGAAGTTATCCCAGACTTTTGGTTTGTGTATTTTATCTATTATTTGGTCACTCAAGAAAGCATCCACTGACAAGAAGCTAAAGTCAATATAATGGGGATACTTTATCGATGAATTACTGCTTCATTATCAGCCCCTTTGAATGAATCAATACTTTTTTGTTTGTTTTACATCACAAATGTCACAATTCTATGAATGAGATTAGTTTAGAAGATATGTGTGTACTACTACTAGAAAAAATACAAATAAAGCTACATAGAGTACATACATACATCATACCCATCGTTATTATATTTATCACATCACTATAACACTTTTTTGAACATTTATGGAATGGTGTGTCTCTCTGTTTCATCAGCTGGAAGATGAGCTGGTCGGCCTGCAGAAAAAGCTCAAAGGGACTGAGGATGAACTGGACAAATACTCAGAAGCCCTGAAGGACGCCCAGGAGAAACTGGAACTATCAGAGGCAAAAGCCACAGACGTGAGTAGAGGACCATGACCTGACAGTTGAACCAGCCTCACATACCAAACAGTACGAACAATAATAGCGAATTAAAAGAGCCCACAACAACATACCACAACTTGAAATCACAAAAAACACAAAGGGACAACCTCTAATCAGTACACATGTGATTGGTCTTCCTTAAATTCTTATAACATGGCAATCCTATGATAAGCAAAGCCTGTCTGCACTCCTGTCAGTATGTCATTCTGTTTTTTCTTTCTTAGATGTCATATAACACAGACTAATACAGTGCCACTCTTGGATCACATGTAGGACATCATTACATTGTGCGTTACACAATTTACACATTCCTCTATGACTCTAAATGACTGCCAGCTGTGGGTGGGAGTGCAGCACTGACATATTGAGCAATCTGACGGTTTTCCTTGCTAGTGTTAAGCTTCTTAGAAATGTCTTGTCCATTAAGTCATAAAAAAGAGTGAGAGAGGGTGAGTATTTCATTTTCCAGGTCAAACAATCCCCAAAAATATCCACTATTCTTCATGTATGGACCCTTTCAACAAGGTAAACACAAACAATGCTTGAACATTCTATTTGGGCCCCAATCTACTTCCTCTGCATTAAGATAACATATGGAATGTTAAAAAGGAAGTCTTGTGGGGCCAACTATGATGCTGATAATGGAACTCTCCTGAAAGGGTGCATACACAACAGAGCCTCAGCCACAGACAAAGGGGTGCGAGTGAATTAATAAATGTTATGTGCTACACCCAATCTTCCCCTGACCCCGAATCATTTCTTTTCAACGTTTCAGTATTCAGCTGAGCCTATTATATTCACTTTTGCTGTCACATGGAAAAGCATCCAGAGTGGCGGAGCTGCAGGCCCAGCCACAGCTGCCCTCTCTGGGGTTTCCGCCCTGCAAGGTTGGCTGGCCTGACCACCGCCACGCCACATGTCACATATTAGAGGCTGCCGTAAACTAATTATACCTCTGAATTCACAATGCCAGAGAGGGAGGAGTGCCCAAGAAGAATTCTGTGCCTTTGCTAGAGTCTCTGTATGCAGTGTACGTGAGTGTGTGTGTGTGTGTGAGAATGTGTTCTCTCTGCTCTTTGATGGAATGGAGTGCTTTAGCTGGGCCTGTTACTGATAAGCCCAAAGAGTAGCTGCAGATGGAGGGGGTTTCAATGGCAGCACATCAGCCCCGGAATTTCAGGAATGCCGCTAAAGCAAACACAAAAGCCCGCACTCCTGCATCTAATGAAATCAATACTCAGCGCCCTTTTCCTGTGGGCCAAGAGACAAGCCTCTCATATTTCTGTCTGATAGTAGTCACCAAATATATTTTAAGGTCTTTTGTTGCTGGTTATCTGAAACCCTTTCACACAACACTGTTTTCAGTGGATCAACTGACCTGAAGATTCTTGTTTACTGAAGAGCAGACCTGTGAGGTAAATACCTGTCAATTTACAGAATGAATGAGCTCATATCAAAATAGCTCTCGCCAGGGTTCACAGAGTATAATATTTTCCCATGGCAATAAAGTTAGGTCTAGCGAAAGTTAGGTTAGGTTAGGTGTCAGAGCAACAGGTATCGGAAGCAAACATAACGCTGTAACTGTATTTACTAATGTAAATGTATTTTATAGACCACTAGTATGGCACCCACACTGAAGATAAGACACTTTCTTATATTATTTGGACTCTCATCATTGCTCATACATTTTGATTAGAGCTTGTACCTGTATTTCTTTCATACAATGCTTGTGCTTCACTCCTACGTGTTCCACTCATAGGGTTCATCTTGAATTCTTGAGAACGCGCTCCTGAGTCTGGTGCCTACCCGTATACCGCGGAACCCACACGCACGCTCCGCCTATCCCCAAACTGTGACCTCATCCCAAGTCACTTTTTTAACGGATTGGAGGATTTCATATCAGCGTTCTTCGGTTGTTCTAGCCATTTATATCCGCAGTCTCCACAGTAATGTGTTGACTAGATGATGCACTATACGTACTTAATACATTCCAAAGGTTACATTGCATCAAACGTTTTCGGAGGCGTGAACTGGAATAGCGGCGCAGCGGAGGACTGATTAGGCTACTGAAGCCTAATACCTGGATACCTGGATAGACATTCTTTGCACTAATTTCGTCCTCTATTTCAGTATTCGTCGGGTAGGCTATAGGCCTATTGGAGTTTTAGCATTTACATTTTGTTAGCATACGCTGTATATTTGCACTTTTGTATTGTGTTAGAAGTTTAACGGGACACGGGAATGGCAGGGTTGAATTCTTTGGATGCTGTTAAAAGAAAAATTCAGGCTTTGCAACAACAAGCTGATGATGCTGAAGACCGAACCTTGGTTTTACAGAGAGATCTGGACAGTGAACGAGAACTCCGGGAGAAAGTGAGCGGTCTTTACTTTTACTTCCTGCCCATTCCTCTGCATCTTAGAACTCTTTTATAACTCTTACAACTTTTTTTCATGACACACTTTCGCTGGTCATGTTCTATCTCTATCAAAATGCAAAAGTCGCGCTATTCTTGCTTTATTCATTACCAGCCTCCCAGCGTCTTTATATGATGCTTGGCTGTTGGCGTGCTGGCTTTTGACGCGAGTGTCACATGCTGAATGAGTGTAGCGTAAAAGTTGATGAAGGATAGACACTTTATGTCATCAGTGTTTTTTAGTGTTAGGCTAAATACACGTCCAACAATCACGATAGAACGTGTATCACACTCGTTTCCAGGGTGAAGCTAGTCGTGAAGCGCCTCTGCTATAGCCTATCACCTAACCTAAGAGCTTGGAAAATGTCTCAGGGTTGTCAACCTCATTCATCGACCAATTGTTCACTGAAAGTAACTGGTTGTCAAGTGTACATTGTGATGACACTTTGGGTCTTTGGATGGAAAGGGAAACTCACTGGTCCAGATGCAGACTTCCTTTAATGGTTGGCCTAAGGACCTTGAGAGGGATGTTGTCATCCTAGTTCACTTCTCTGCTTCCTGAGGTTCCCACTGCTATTGTAGGTCATCTGACATGTCACAGATGTGGCACAGGCTAGGAGAGATGATACTGCTGCCATGATATCATTCAAGACATTTGATTATTAGGATTTGGGCTAATATTATAATAATATTATTAATATTATTGGATAATCTAGATTAAATTCAATATTGATTTTATGCCATGATTTGAAATGGTCCCATGCACTTTCATAATCAATTAAGATGACGATAACGATACCGTAAATGGGTTTAGAAAGTGATGCACAGTGATATCCAATGGGACCTAGCAGAAGCAGTTGACTAAACCGGATCCATTCACAATGGAAAAAAAAATTGATACGGTATACTGTGCACTGTCAAACTCAAAATGAATTCTAGCTGTTTTCAGCATTGACAGTTTAAGACCTATTGTAGGCCTACAAAACGAGATTGTAAGTATAAGCCTATCCAGTGGTCTGTTTACATAGACATGAAATCGTTTCCATCCTGAACAGAATCTTATTCTGGAATAAATCCAGTTCTGGAAGGGAGCTTGGTCTGGACCAAAGTTACGTCCAAGATTTTGGCAGAGCAAGTCCTTGCTGAAATTTGACATATTTTTGCCTGTGATATACATTTAGTCTGAACCCTCTTTGCATGCTGTGTTGGCTCTGAGATATTCAATTTCCCATGGATGGCCAAATTTCATATTATGCAGTCTGGAGCATATCCATAGAAACACAGACCGTATGCTTTCCATTAAACACAACCCTAAATTGTAGCAATAATTAGATTCCTACTTGGCTTACTTTCCCCTGCTCATTCCCTGGCACTTAACGTTGGTGCTGGGCCTTATGACAACAACAGTGGAAGGATGAGCATCCCTTTACCTTCTTCTGTCCAGCCACTCTTGTCAGCTTTAAGAACATTTTCATAATTACATATCCTAAAAGATAAGGTAATGTGGTGATTACATGTACTGCATGTTTCCCATTCTGCCTCTCCCACTGGTGGGACGTATTAGGAGACTAATACTAGAAGGCTTTGAATAAAACTTGAATTGAATCTTGAATCTTGAATTTCCCCTTGGGGATCTATAAAGTATCTATCTATCTATCTATCTATCTATCTATCTATCTGAAACTGACTGTACATGTCTCCCATTGTTTCTCACTGAGCACAAGCCATAGAGTTAGTCATAGCTCACAGTCCTGGTGACACAGAGCCTGTATGGACACAGCTTTTCACTGATGACAAATACCTCTAGTTGTGGTTCTAGTCAAGGGATATTTGGGCGTCTTTTTAATCTGTAACTCACTCAAGAAGATAATTTTATATCCATGTTTCAACAGGCATATTGTTTTTGATAATTTTCCAACAATCCTGTGTGATAGCCTGGTAAAGACATCATTCCTGTGAAATTCCTGGTTAAAGGTCCTGCCAGGAGTCATATAATGTGTGCAAGTTGAAATTTGAAGACCAGAAGTTTGTCCAGTACTACATTGTGTGATCCTAAATTGTAGTATAATTTATGCACAACACATTCAGACAAATTCATATTGATATCATCCTGGCTTAATTTGCAGGTGGTTCCTTTAGTACCTTTGATATCTCTCCCATCCTTATTGCTGGGAGACACATGGTTCCATTTAGTTTAGTTTTTTTTTTTTCTTTGAGTGATTGGTCTTCCTGGCATTCTACTACAGACATTCTCCAGAGTATGTTTTACCATATAAGGCATGAGTCCCAGACAGCTAGAGAATGCTCTGACTAAGGAAGAGGGCCTGGCCAGAGAGGGTGTGTTCTGACCCGCAGCTGAATGAACGAGGGGGAGGGAGGGGGAAAGGATGTAGAGTGGGCTGGTTTCCTGTCTTTTTTATGTTTGTGTTCAGCACCAGTGACTTCTCATGAATCCCAGTGTTTTACTTTAACCAGAATTAGCATTCCGGCTATAAATGTCGACTTCCATAACTTTTGTCCGTTTGTTTAGTCTACTTGTTTAAATGCTTTCTGCATTAACATGTGAAGAACAGAGTGTTTTTTCAGATATGTTTACGTTCTCCCATATGTTCCATAGTAACTCTTTGAGGCACACCCAATATTCACCAGGTTCAACTTTATTGTTTCAGAATCATGGGTCAGTTTGAAAAGCCAAAGGGAATGAAAGGTGATCAAAAACTCATAGTAGTGTGTACCTCTCAGAAACATTCTGAATACATTTCCGTCTGAGGACTCACAGTACTGTGCCTTCACGTGGCAGAGCAGAGAGCTCAAAATGGGTCAGGGCTGTTGCGGAGAACACTGAACTCATGCTCTGGTCAGGAAACCATGCCTCTTGTGCTACTGGGTGTGTTCCCCACCACTCTGTCCACCTCTGAACTGAAATAGTCTGCCTATGAGAACATGGAGCCATTCTCCTAAATAGCCTAATTTCAGTTCACCCCAGGGCTCTGTAAACACTCGGCCTGCGTGGTAAATGTCTTACCTCAGCACTCTAAGCCTTGCCACAGAGAGCCTCATGGCTCTGAAGATTATCAGACCAGAGTGACAAATACTCATGGTGTTAAGAGTGGTTGCTGTGTAAATAAAGCCATAATGTTTGTTTTGCCGTTTAGAACTGTTATGGAGCTTAACTCCAGTTTGTTTGGGTAGAGTCTTTACCCCTGTTATTGTGCATTAGAGACTGAGTTCGACTTATGTCATCAGAGTGCCTCTTTCATCTTTTATCGTTTCCATTGTCATCTTAAGAGTATTAATAGTAGTATACCTGAGACATGGGGTGAGATGAACAATGTAGCTTTTTGTTTCCTTGAATGCTTTCTTGGATGGACATCCCTTGATCTAATCAAGTTATGTCTTGTGCATTGTGCTCTGATTACACATTACACACTGAATGTACACTTCATGCAATGGGTAATTTACTACACTGGACTCTATTATCTCCATTGCATCAACCCTGGTTTTAGCCCATAAAAGAACACTGTATGACAAACAGGAAGATAATAGTGTACCTTGTGGAGCCCCATGGAAGGTCATCTTTGACGTTTGTGACCTCTGTGACCCTCAGGCTGAGGGAGATGTAGCTGCCCTGAACCGCAGAATCCAGCTGGTGGAGGAGGAGCTGGACCGAGCCCAGGAGCGGCTAGGCACAGCACTGCAGAAGCTGGAGGAGGCAGAGAAAGCTGCAGATGAGAGCGAAAGGTGAGAGGGCGAGCAAGGCATCATGGGAACATCATCGATCTCAGACAGTCACAGTTCCATAATCATGTGTGTAGTGCAGTCAGAAAAAAACTGAATTTTTTTTTATTGCATCACACTCATGTTTTTCAATTACTGTAAATACTGTTCAAATTACTGTCTGTATAGTGTTACCACTCAGATAGGATATAAACATTCTACTAAATGACTGCATCTTGGTTTAAAAGACTACTCTGTGTCTTCCCAGAGGTATGAAGGTGATTGAGAACCGGGCCATGAAGGATGAGGAGAAGATGGAGATCCAGGAGATGCAGCTGAAGGAGGCCAAACACATCGCAGAAGAGGCTGACCGCAAATATGAGGAGGTGGGTCTGTTTACAACAGAGAGCCTGAGCATATAGGTCATAGCTCCACAAAGGACAATCAATGATAACACTGAGTAATACATGCTATGTATGTTATTATACATACTGTTGTACATAAATTGCACTATAGCATGAACAGGTCTTCAATATTCCCAAAGTGATCAGGTCTGTAGCTTGATCTCTTTCTCTTCTGTGGCAGGTGGCCCGTAAACTGGTGATTCTGGAAGGAGAACTAGAGCGAGCGGAGGAGAGAGCTGAGGTCTCAGAAATGTGAGTTGTAGTTTGACAGTCTGCATTTTTTTTAAGTCAGGATATTCAGATATGAAGAACATCATTCAAACAACTGCTGATTTGCATATTGCATCAAAGAGAAATGTTGGAGTATTTCAAACAGTACATTTCTCATCAGTACAGTTTAGTGCAGGTGAACTTAGCTTTGATGTTTCGTAACATGCTTTCTGTATGGTTGTTATTTTCAGTAAAGCCAGTGATCTAGAGGAAGAGTTAAAAAATGTAACCAACAATCTGAAATCACTGGAGGCTTCATCTGAGAAGGTAAGTAGCATTGGCCTCATTTTATTTCTTGTAAAGGCTCACTGTTAATTGCATCTGTTTGTCCGTTCAATGTCTCTAAATATCTTCATAAATATTGTCTCAGAATCTAATCACTGTATATCAGTAATGCTTTCCATGCAGTGATGGTTATGCCACTCAGATTGTTATTTTAGCAAAGCTGGAAGGGTTTGGAGCAGGCATGGTGCCAGTTGTGCCACATGACTTAACCTAGCTACTTATGCAGCTAGTTTACTGTGATTGAATCACCAATTCATGCCTGTCTGATGGGCAGTGTGGTACACAGTATGAGGAATTTAGCCCAACACGGTCATGTGTTTGAACCATATCAGCCTGGTGCATAGATAACAACATAGATAGGCTAGCAGAATTGAAAGTATTCTGGTTCATTAGCACAAGCTGGATTTGGTATGTCCTTCACATTTTGCAATGATGTTTGTGAGTAGTACTAATTGCTGTACTAACATGTCCTTGTCACCCTGATTGTTTGTCTTTTTTGTAAGTCACTTTGGATAAAAGTGTCAGCTAAATGACTAAATGTAATGAGTATGGTATATAAATGGCACTTATGGAATATTCCGTTTGTTGATAACTTGTGTAATAGCCCAGACTTTATTCGATGTGCTATGTACACTCAAGCAGAATTCATGTTCATCTATGGGAAATTATGAAAAATGTATGGTATGGTCTTGTTTCTTCTTTTCTACATTTCTGAATCACATATTTACCTGTGTTGTTACAGTACTCTGAAAAAGAGGACAAGTATGAGGAAGAGATCAAGGTCCTTAGTGATAAACTGAAAGAGGTGAGATAATGGAATCATAAATTTGTCTGAGTAGTTTGAACATAATATTTTAAAATGGATCTTTTCTTTAATTTGTTGTTATTTATTGTAAACTCTGCCCAACTATGTTCCTAGGCTGAGACTCGTGCAGAATTTGCTGAGAGGACAGTGGCTAAATTGGAAAAATCTATTGATGACCTGGAAGGTATGACCAGTTATCTATTCTATTTATTTGCACCCTGAGAGACACACTGATGGTGTCTGGCATATTTTGCAAAGTCAAACAGTCTACATATTGTGAACGTGCCAATTACCAACCATTTTGTTCCAAAATTCTAAAACAACAAAGTTTTTTAATACTTCAAAATAACATTTGATAAATGAACCTTTTCAGTAGCCATAGGTGTGTAGATTTGAACAAAATCTCATTTGGTTCATACCGGGGATTTTACTACCTGAAATATTCAATTTTGTTTACCACGCTTAGAGTTCAGTGCTGGGCTGGTGGGTGCCTATTCCCAACTTTTCTCACGGCACATCAACGGTTAGCCCGAGAATTTTCTCGTCGCAAATCAAAATCAGAAAAAAGCAGATTTGTACACGGCTTACAAGCTCTTCGTAGAGCTGTGTGTTCGTATTTAGATACACTTATGATCTGGGTGCTTGTGTTTCTTTAGGAATCCGCCATCTTGGTTTGTATAGAAATAAATATTAAGTGACACATACATGTAAGAGGTTGGAAATACGGGACGGTTGGTAATAGCTGACGTTACGATAGTGTTGTCTTTTAAAAAACGGTTTAAAAACTGGTTTGAATTAAGCAAACTATGAGTTAAAATGTTAAAAGAGCCCCATGGAAACTATTCTACCAGACTAACGGAACAATTGCTCCCCAGAGAAACACAGGCTCTTTGCCCATCCGCAACCCTTTCTTGCTGTGTAAAATAACAGCTACTTATATCAGCAATGCTTATTTTACATCAGCAACATGGAGAAATGTGTTATTAATAGACGTTTCTGATTAAATGCTTCTGTCCTATGATTTCTTTCTACTCTGCATCTGTAAAGTATGGCTGCTTATGCTTTGAACTGAATATTCTTCTCCATTGTCCTGACCTATCTCATTCTTCTTTCTCCATGTCTGTCTTTCCTGCTCTTCGCCTCTCCCTGTCTTTGCTGCCTGTGCTTCTTCCCTCTTGCTTTGGACCGCATCTCCTGTTGATCTTTAACCTCCAGATGAACTGTATGCACAGAAGTTGAAGTACAAGGCGATCAGTGAGGAGCTGGACCATGCCCTCAATGACATGACCTCTTTATAGAGAGCTTTTTAGAAACCTGTGCAGTGTCATCTCTTGCTGTACTCAATTGGCCTTTCTGTGTTGCTCTATGATATCTGCAAACACGGGCCATTTCCTCTGTTATCGGTGCCTTACTCTCTCTCCTCATGCTGGGCCTCAATAAAAGCCTGGTTTTCCTATGCATACTCCACTTTGTCTGTTTGCTTTTCTCAAGTGGTTCAATACTTAAGACAGAAACTATTTTACAGATCGTCCAAACTACTCGCTACCTTTGTAAACATTTGTTTAAAAAAATGTTTCACAATGTCAAGCAGTCAGGGTTAGTAAAATGTATTAGCCTACATCGGACTGAGTGTCTTCAGGCTCCAGTACTGTGAACCATCTGCTGTTGAGATTTTTCTTCAGTTAGACACAATTCCAGTCACAATTTTTTGGCAGTCCTTAAGACCATTAATACAATTTAATCACTTGAAATGTAGTTTTCTACAACTAGAAATTACACCTCAGCATCTATTTGGTTTTACAAGTATGCATGTATAATGAGAACATTGATTTCCTTGCCAAACATGATGAGCAGATCCAGTTAAGTGATCCATGTATACTGTAGACAGAGAGGTTGTTGTTTTGAACAAAACCCAGGTGAGCTTATTATCATTTCACATTTTCACGAGTGGTAATGGAATTAATCAAATAAATCAAAGTGATGAAATGCCTACTTTTAACATACTTTTGATAACATCTTTGAACTTTATTTTAAAATGCATGCTCTACTAATGTGAAATGGATGTCTCAATTTAGAGAGCATATAGTGTTTGACTCTATTACTTAAATCTGCATATAAATATTGTTTGGCATGTAGTGATGTGAATCATGGCAGTCTTGTCATGTGGGTTATTTTGCATATGGATGACCTAACTACACAAAGAGCTATTTTGTGTGTGTCCACATACTGTAACTGTACAGTTGTTTTTTGGTGCATGTGTAAAATACTTTGTTATTTTCATTTCAGAAAAAGTAGCAAGTGCAAAAGAGGAGAACCTGGGAATGCATCAGGTCCTGGATCAAACACTGCAAGAACTCAACAGTTTATAAGTCTGGTGAGGAGGACTGAAAGAAGAAGAGGAGAGGGAGAGGAGGAGAACAGACATCGCTCCACATTCCATTAATTTCACACCTCACTTCCTGTTTACGGCAGTAAAGTCTCATACCTTATGATAGGAGATTAACTTACATTTTTGTTAACAGTCTGTTGTTTCTGGAAATGTCTTGATATGTCCACCAACAAAATACATTCCATAATTGCAATGTAACAATGTTTACAGAATTGTGGTTTATTTTATTTTGTTTTTATTTTATAGCCCAATGCTCACCAAGAATTCACCTCAGTATGGTTTAATTGAAATTGTGATCTGAGTATGAAATGATCCCTCTATGTACAACATACTGAATTATTTATGGAGACCTAATTTGAGAATGTATTTCAGCTTCAGTTGGATTCTTCAAAATACAGCTCAATTATGCCACCTATTGGGAATATTTGTTGTTAAAATTACAAAAGGCTCCAAAGGAAGGACATTGCACAGACAATGATATGATCTATGTAAAACTGGTATATTGGATGCCTTGTAGAGCGAGTTTGAATACATTTTGCATGCTTTCTGAATGAATGATATTCAGTCTTCACCTCTAGGCCTACAGGGCCATATGAAACTTGTTAGATAAGCGTCTATTTACTCTACACTCAAAGAGAGTAATTATTTTCAGAGGACCATGTGAATGTAGAATTATGCGTCAAGCATTTCCTCTTCATTGCAAAGCTGATGTTGCATGTTCCTCCAAGGCGAATACATCAATGGGAAGGCCATAATTATTCAAATGTTCTGTGTGGGCCCATGGTTACTAAACTAAAGAATAAACACAACCAGTGAAACATGATTCTTCAACTGCATTGTGTCTCTGGCAGTTGGACTTAAGCGTGTCATGTCCGTTTAAACTCTTTAAAAGTCAATTTGGTCATGTTCACTGTCATTGTCATCTGAAATCTGTACATAGAGGCTAGCCTACATGGTTGGGTGACATGCCATATTAATGTACCTTGTAGATCTATTCTTAATCATCCTCACTTAAACGGACTCTATACCCCAAACAAGGAAATGTTCATATGAATGTATCACACATATGAATGTGTCAGCAGTGCAGTTTTGTACTTCAGAGAAAATGCTGCCACTGCCAGGCAATCTTATTTTTTGTGATTACAAAATTTTAAAGTAGGCTAGGCTAGCCTACATCCACTGGACATTGTCCACCGGAATGTTAGGTTTGGAATGTAGTGGCCTACGTCAATGTCAAAGGTAAGTAGATAGACTGATTACCTCCTCTAGCCTAGCTCCCATGTGGCAAACAGACTTTGGGACTTTGGTGTTGCTACCTCGTGGCACGTGCAGACATACAGTAGCCTACCGGAGTGTCTCATTTAAAGGAATGTGAACTGCTTAGGCCTACTCGTGACTGTATTTCATTGTCAGGTGGGCTATAGCTAGCTATCCTAGACTCAAAAATGAACGTGACAAATGCACTTTAATCTTTATAAAGGGAAGTGTAGTTAGCTCCTGACCGTCACCGTGTTGAAAGCTGCATCAACTCACTCCCCGCCCCTATATGCCAATAAGACGGACCTAAGTTCCTGCTAGAGGACATCGCAGCACAGAGCGGCCTCAGGTAACAGGTGCGTCTCTAAATGTTTAGTCTACCTGTGTAAAGTAGCCTAGGTTAGCTTATCTATGACATCACACCTGACGCAAAGGTCGTGTTTTTCATTTACTCTGCTACTACTTTTTAAAATGTTGGTAGAATAGCCTACATTATCTTAGTAGCCTAGACCAACATTATATTTATCTTAGTAGGCTAATATCGGGATTCTGCTCAATTTTAAGCGCTAGCGTACTTTTACGTCGTGCAAACAGTATTTCCTTGTATTCATGGGTTTCATCAGGTCCCTTTCCACAAGTGTATAAAATCAAGCATGTTGATTATCAATGCAGACTGCATGGTGCTTGATTAATACACCTGTGGAAAGGGACCTGATGAAACCCATGAATAGCCTATTTGTTTCTGCCGATTTATTTACAAAAATTCAAATGCTTATCAAGTCAAGTCAAGTCAAGTCGGCTTTTATTGTCAATTTCTTCTTTTTTTCTTCTTTAATGTCTTATAGGTTATACACACTGCTATGGCTTATTTGCATTAGCTTTCAGAAGCTTTCCTCTGCCCGCAAGGAAGTTTGTGTAGTCATTGTTTGTATGTTTTTATTACAGTTGTAATTGTATTGGTTAACAATTAACTTGGCTTTATCAAATACAACACGACAGGCTGCACAATGACACAGTAGGCTGGCTTACTTATGTAAAATACAAAATGTCCGGATGTATTAGTGTTTTGGTGGTCCACAAATTATTTTGGAAGGGTATACCGTTGGCTGTAACAGCCAAATATGTGAGACTTGATTAGATTGATTGTTTTGTCTTCTATTGAATTAAAAGTGAGTACTGAATGAATTACTAGATGCTGTATTTGTTTCTGTATAATTTAGGCTACAATTAGAGGAGATGGTAGTTTAATAATCAAAAATGTGCAGTTACCAGGTCTTTGGACTATGGATGGAGCATCACCAGAGAAACATGAAGCAGCTGTCGCTTGGTTTTCTGGGTATCAGCTGGGTTATATTCTGAAGAATGGAATCATTCCAGACTGGTTCCATGGCATTATAACCAGAAAGTAAAGCCTTTTAATGTTTTTTATTATTATTAAATAATTTTCTTTATGACCGATACAAAATAATTAAAATTATATAGCCTACAATATAATTACTATTAAGCTGTGGATGAATTATGTCAAAGGGCTGCAGAGGATCTTCTGTCTCCCAAACCACCAGGATACTTTCTAATCAGAGTCAGTGAGAGCAGAATTGGATATACTCTGTCATATCAGTAAGTGAACACCTTTAGTCTGCCTGTTGTGTTACACTAATATGCCACCACTGATTTTTTCATATTCTACTGTTTCATATTCTACTAAGTATTGTATTCTATGTAAGGTAAATGGCTATGTAAATATATGTTGGTTGAGTTTTTTTAGTACTCTAATTTTCACTTGCAGAGCTCATGACCGTTGCAGGCACTTTATGATCGATGTTCTGCCAGAAAATCACTACATGATTGTGGGAGAGAGCGTTCGCCACAAGTCTCTACAGGATCTAGTTGCTTATTATCGCAGGGTTCCTATTCTTCCTTTTAATGAATTAATTACAGTTGCTTGTGGTCAGGTAGGCCTATAGTATGTGTGAAAATGCCATATTTCTATTCTCACTCGCTGGACTGGTTCTGACAAAAATATTGGTTCCCTTTTTTTTTACAGGCATCAAAGAACAAGGTTGATTATGCAGAACTTCTCTTTGCCAAGAATCGTCATCCGACACATGGCCCCGGTGCAGTGTCACCAAGCCCCCCTCAGTGGAACAGTAATGTTTCACCATCCGCAGCTGAGGACATTCCACCAGCGCTACCTTACCGGTCAACCACAACTAACAATGACACCCCAAATCAGAGTACAAATGCATCTCCTGTCCCTGCCTCATGTGGCCCCCCTCGACTTGGCCTTTACCCCTGTCTTGAGGCTGAACTGGGGGCACTAAGTGCCCAGATTGTGGTATGGACATTTCTCTTTCACCGATGTATGTCTTTTTCCATTCAGTGGACTGGTGACTGTATTGGAGAAATACTTGTCATTGTTGTTTGTTGTGTCGTGTCATTTCATTTTACATTCAGGTTCAAGATGCAAAGCCTGTGCCATTACCCAGGAAAAGACATTGTGTCAACAACATACAAGTGGACCACCCACCAGAGCTACCTGCGCGGGACACCTTGGATCCCAAAATGGAGCAGCCATGTACCAGAATCAATGGACTAGGCGACTCCAGGGCAGCATGTAACGAAGGGCCACTGACTCAGCCTGGTACAAGTGTGGATCTGCACCAACCTAAAGCACAAGAGGCAAAATCTGTTAGCAACCTTACACAGTTAAGAAAGAAGTTTCAGAAGATGAGAGGGGCCTCAGAAGAACATACATATGCTGAGATCAATGACGTAGATGTGCAAAGACTACCCCTCCCAGGTTTAGGAAGCAAAGATGGAAACAAGACGGCTTCTGAAAATGAATATGAAGAGCTTCCAGCCGAGTCCTCTGACATTAAGCCCACATCTCCTCCGAGCCTCTCCTCTGGTAGTGTATCGAAATCGGAGCAGTCACTGCCATTAGAGTACCTACCACCACCACCTTTTGCCCCAGGATATTAATGTGGGAACCTGCTGATGTAAATAGCCTATATATCTGATTGAACCATTCTATGATCAGTCAGTGGTCAGAGTAGTCATATCTCAGATATAAATCTCTTTCCGTGCCCCTCTTGAATGTACAGTTATGTTTTCTGTATGGTGAAGCATATTATTTTTTAATTGTGGTATTTAAATATATATTGTCTTTATTATCTGTAACTAATATGTCAGTAAGTAACAATTTCTTACTGTCATTGCTATAGAAATAGTAGAATTAAGCTGTGACAACTGAAATGATTTATTGTCTGTTTTACATAAAGGAACTACAAAACTTTCCAGTTCCTCTTCTCATGCTTCTTCCCTCAGTTTTATATAATTATATATATATATTATAAGGCTATTAGTCTTCATTGCCTTCTGCTTCAAGTAGACTAAACTTAAAGGACAGTTGCAAGTTACACAATTTAGTTTGAAAGGCATATATTACCACCTAGTGGTAAGCTTTGTTTCACATGTCTGTGGGACTAAAAAGGTGTGTGTGAATATTTAATTAAATTGGTGTTTATTGTGGCAACAATGAGCCAATCAGTCTTGGAAAACTGTTTGAAATAACTAAGCCTATTTATTTTCACTTCACGCTAATGTAAAGTATATCTTGACATAAAGGCTATATATCTAATCTTTATTTAGGCTACTTTTTATAACAAATGTATACCTGCCTAAAGCAAGCCACCACATGTCATGAGGCAAGGCAGCAAAACGTTCGCAAAACAACATGAATAGCTCTAGACTTGGCTGCTCAAATAAAGAAAATGACTAGAGTATGTATGACATCATCATCCCAGCCATTGGCAAAGTAGCATGTCATAGCAAGTCAGAGAATGAGCTAGCTTATCTTGCTGGCTATGATAACTGGAAATTAGTGTTGCCCGTAGCTGTTGTTGCAAAGGCATGCGACTTTAATAACTGCATCACGCAGAGAGAATCTACTAAAATTGTTTTTATTTGCCATTTGTGTAATTCTTATTCACCTGGGAACTTCAGTCAACGTGAACAAGCTAACTTAACAATGTCTTTCGTGCCTGGCCAGCCGGTTACTGCTGTTGTGGTAAGCTATGTTAGCATTTCTACGGACACAATTCATAGTGACGTTAACGTTTATATTATTTACCGTTTCATTTGCTCGTGAGCTTCAAGAACAAGTTGTGACTTCTGACATTAGATTAACGTTAAAGTGTGTGTACCTTTTTAATAACTTGGGAAAATAGGTGAAAAGCGGCTCAATTACTTGTTAACTTAAGCACGCTAGCTTGTCGCTAACTATTTATTTGACCAGTCAGCAACATTAGTTCTTCAAAGGCCTAGGACGAACCTAAGTATTAACTTAGTGTTGAAGTATTTTTTGCTGAATTTACGGACTATTGCATAAAACGTATCGAGGTACCCACCACCGGTTAACTTTTCCCTTTCCTTACCACTAGTCTTAAAAGTAGGTGTGGTGGAGATGCGTTTCTTCATTGCCGTTATTTTACGCTTTCATTCACAGCGTCGCGCTTTATCTAACAAGTCAATTGAATTAAGCATGCTCATTGTGTTGTAGTTAGCTTCCAGTTCTATTATTGAACTTCATTTGGTTTATTGTTCATTTCCAGCAACGAATCGAAATAGTCAAACTACGACAGGGTGACAACTTGATTTTGGGCTTCAGTATTGGAGGAGGAATAGATCAAGATCCAGGACAAAATCCCTTTTCTGAGGACAAGAGCGATAAGGTAAGATATGTTCTGAGTGACATTCCTGTGGTGGTCTGATGATATTTTTTTCAGCAGATGGGCTAGTAGCAAAGATGCACTAGTAAGCTACATCTTGCCTACATTCGTCGTGTCTTTGTAAGAGAGTTGACTCCACCCAGTGATAACTAATCGATGAATCACTGAAGTACAGCGAGGAGAATTGAGTCCTCTTAAAGGCACCGCAGATCATAGGTAGTGAATTATGAAATTCATGTAGGCCTAATATAATAATGGTATAGTCTCATGATTATTACGTTGTCTTTTATCAGGGTATCTATGTGACAAGAGTAACACCAGGAGGACCAGCGGAAGTGGCAGGTCTGAAGATGGGAGACAAAGTAATGCAGGTTGGAAAGCTTTAAGTTTGCATATTTTCATTTAACAAGCTCTTGCCTTGCTACAAGCTACAGTACAGTCCCAAAAAGACACATTGACGCTCTTATATCCTGGGGACGTCATTGATTACTTTGCCTACAGTTTGCCCACCAGGTGTTGCTATATACCAGCTTTCATGGCCACACTTCTAATAAGTCTTGCGCCATGTAGTCAAACCCCCATCCTCCCACACACACACACACACACACACACAATATATAAATGAAACCCACTGTAATGTGAAGAAGCCCCGATATATGAGGCTACTCATATTTGTTTCATGTTATAAAACAATTAATTTGTTGGTGGTAAGGATTCAATGTCTACCTTACAACAGGTTAATGGTTGGGACATGACAGTGGTGACTCATGACCAAGCTCGCAAAAAACTTACCAAGAAGAATGAAGACGTGGTGCGGCTGTTGGTGACCAGGAAGGGGCTGGAAAATGCTGTCAGAAACGCCATGATGTAATAATGATGACAAACAAACACACTCTCATTCAAGGGGATTTTAATCAAACAATTATGTGGCCAGCTGTAATTGGATCTGAATGGGATGCAGAGGCTAGAAATTATGAGTTTTAGGAAAGGAATCACATGCATGAGTGAAATAACATGTGTGGGGAACAACTAGCTCTGCATTATCTGCCAAAGTTCAAAGCCATTCTGACAAGGTATTAGAAGGTATTAGAGCCTACTGTACAAGTGGCCTCTCTCTGACCGTTATTTTTGTGTGCGGGATTACTTTTTTTGTGTGCATGATTACTTACACATTCTAATATTTTTCGTTTTTTGTTTCGTTTTGATTTTTATTTAATTTTTTTATATATATAATCAGTAACACAACTTTTTTTCTAAGGGTCATGTTATAAAAACAATAGGATTCCACAACAGTGTTGACTGTTTCTTTAACTTTGCTCAAACCAAACTCACAAAATACCAAGAGATTCAATTTTCACATTTTCTCTTTTGTGTGTGTATACACTGAAGGGGAGAAATCAAATGACAAAATGAAAAAATTATATTGTAATCTAACAGCAGACACTTTTCAGCCAGGAAGGATTTGATAGCCCTAAAATCATACCTGTAGTTTAAACACAAACACAACATTCCTCTATGTGCCATTTTTCATAGATTTATAGTCGTACACTTTGTGTTCAGTGTGCGTTACGTGGCTGATATGACTGGCTCCGCAACAACATTGTATATCAAATGAACAGTTACACATTCTCTTCTACATTATGGAATTCATGATTATATAGTTGACCCACACACTCATCTCACTCAACCTTTTATACACCCAGTTTGTGTTTGTCATGTATCTCAGTGCTAATTTTTTTCATACTAAGTGCATGGAATTGGTTCATGTTCTCTTTTATTTAGGCCACTACTTGATTGTTTTACAGTCACTTTGGTTTTGGGGTAAACTTTCCCTCTTGTAATGCATCTATGCATTTAATGCAAGTACTGTCCATTAAATTCCAGAACTGTAATAATATACATTGTTGATCATACCCTTCTGGAGAAATCATGTTTCTTTATGTCCATATAATTCTTGTTTTGAGTTTGTTTTACTTTTAATGTTTCAATTGGGAGCTGGCCACACTGTCTTACTTCATTGACTATCTTTATTTCAATCACTATACACTGGCTCTCTTTTGTAAGTGTCCTTTCTTTAACTGATTTACCTGAACTTGCTGCAATCTTTTACTGGTAGAATCAACAGTTTTGATATTCCCATTTTGACATTTGATTGTATATTTTTATATATGGACTATATAAAATGATTTAGTTAAATGTTGTCTCATTTTTCTGCATTTATTTGAACAATCTTCAGAATACTGTTTGAGTGAAAACTGCAAACATAGGTTCCATTGAAAAGAAATTACCCAGTTGTTGCTCTTTGCCTAATACAGATGTAGGCCACATTCTTCTAGCCATGTCTGTATGTTTTGTTGATCCCCATTCACTGTTAAGGCTCTAAAAAGCCTTCCCGTATCATCACATCAGCTTGAAAGTAATCAGGTGACATTTCAAAGCATGGAATCCATTGGGTGACCTTTCACCATGTACAGTTATTTTGATATGAGGAGAATATCTTCTTTCATCCCCTAATGTTGCCAGACAACGAAAAAACAAATGGTTTCCTTTCAACTTATGTGTGTACAACCTTCTCATCTTAACTATAGTAAATAGCAATTATCCTGCGCTACACAAGCCTGCTCAGTCTGTGTACTCAAACTGGTATCCACATATAGCGTCAGGAGAGTGGCTATTGCAATCTTCATCCATTCAGTAACACCTCGTACTACACCATCTTGTGGGATAGTGGTGGGATGTATTGTCATGAGTATGCTAACGCAGGCTACTTAACATAGTTCATGACCTCATACGATAATTGAGGCTGATGCTTGGCAAGACCCATCATTACAGCTTTCAACATGGGGTGTTGCTTACATAGTGGAGCATATAGATTGACATGTTCATAGGTGCATCTCACTACTGATTTAGTATTAGATCGTAACTTTGGGCTCTTGTCAGGGAAATTAATAAAGGAGCCACATCGAATGTCTTCTCTGATGCATTGTTTGGCTGCCTAAGGGAACCATGCCTCATTCCACTTGCTTAAGCAAAGAGGCAGGTGTACATGATCACTCACGACTATTTTCAAGAATAAAAAATATATTTTTGGAAAAAGGTTGGAACAAAACCTGACAGTGTATGTTTATTGTCTTTAATTTGCATGCAAAACAGTTTTAGAAACAACAAATAAAAAATAATTATGTTTTGTATACAGTAACCACAGCACATCTTTGGGAAAATACCTGTGTTTCATTTGAAGGTGTAATGCAGCAAACTATCAGCTTGTTTCATGTTTGCAGCAGAAGGCAAGTCGGTATTGCATTTAAGCATTATTTCCCAGTACTAGGGACTGGATTGACGTACAGCATAAAACATATATTGTAATTACGTCATCACATGAGTAGTAATTTCCTAATTTGTGTAAACTACAAATGCACACGTGCACTATGCATTTTGCTATAGTGCAAGTACATCATTATAATGTCTAAATGTGGATCATGGTTTACACCTCCCACACATTGGCAGAGTAATTTTGTTTCCATAGTGATGCAATCTGCTGTTATCGCTGTGTTTCTCCATGTAGGCTACTGTAAAATATCAATTCAGTTGCAGATTATTGTGCTATGTTTCCTTAAATGAGACCCATTTTGTAGTTTTGTATTAGCATTATAAGGGAGTTTCACACCATTTCTTTGCTTTTATTTCCTGTTTTGTGTGTCCCCAGCCCAGGTTTTGCATTCAGTTCAAATAGTGTATTTTACACTGCAGTGTGCACATGTGTCCTTATGATTTCTGTACTATTGTTTTATAGATTCCTCCTGTAGACTTCATACTGTGCCTATCAGCAGTATGCTGTTGTTGGCACGAGCTTAAAATCTTTAAAATCAGAGCATGCACATTTCTTCAGCATTTTAACAAATTCTGTCAATGGATTTCCATAAGGCTGTATCATAATATACTTTGAGGAGGACATGTCCCCCCAAATATTCAGAAATGCTCAAAATGCCCTTATATCAATACTCTAATACCCCCTCTTTGTAAGCTACTCTGAATGCATTAGTTTACATGATCACATGGAACCATGGTAATACTGTACAGCCTCAGAAGGCAAGGCAAGGCAGATTTATTTATATAGCGCGTTTCATACAATAAGAGCATTTCAATGTGCTTTTACAGATGCTAAAGAACAGTTTATCAGAAAAACAAGATAAAAAGGTAAAGCAAGATGAAGAATAAAATATAAATAGAAGATCAAATGCTAGGTAGAAAACAAGGGTAAAAGATAAATAGTCAAATAAAGGATAAAAAGAAGATAAAATCCAAAAGATAAGAAATAGTCAAATGCAAGATAAAACAAACAATAAAAATAAATAAATATATAAAATAATAATAACCTTTTAAAAATTTAGTAATATGCATGATTAAAAAGCTTTGTCTTAAGTCTGTTTTTAAAAACAGAAACCGTTGGAGCATCTTTAATTTCATCAGGTTGTCTGTTCCAAAGTTTAGCTGCATACACATTTGGTTTTAGTGGTGGGCTCCATTAAAAGTTTTTTGTTTTGTGACCTGAGTGGTTTATTTGGGATATACTGTTTGAACCGGTCGTGTATGTAATTTGGGCCAATGACATTAAATGCTTTAAAAACAAGAAGTAATACTTTAAAATCAATTCTGTAACTGACTGGAAGCCAAGGACCTTAAGACTGGAGTAATATGCTCGCTTCTTTTTGTTTTTGTTAGAATTTTAGCAGCTGCGTTTTGTATGAATTGTAATTGCTTTATTGTCTTTTTTTGGAAGTCCAGTTAAGAGGGCGTTGCAGTCAAGCCGGCTTGTAATAAAGGCGTGGACAAGTTTTTCTAAGTCCTTTGCTGACATGAGATTCTTTAATTTTGCAATATTCTTCAAGTGAAAGAAAGCTGATTTACTGATTAATTTTTACTTGGCTATTAAAATTCAGATTGCCATCAATAATAACACCAAGGTTTCTAACAACATCCTTTGCCTTAAGTCCCTTTGTCTCGAGCAGAGTAGTAATCTTGAGTTTCTGTTCCTCTTTGCCAAATATAATGACTTCAGTTTTATCTGAATTTAGCTGAAGGAAGTTTTGTGACATCCAGCTATTTATTTGAACAAGACATTGACAAAGAGAGTCAAGGGGTGCATAATCATTTGGAGATAGTGCAAGGTAGATTTGAGTGTCATCTGCATAGCTGTGATAACACATTGAGTTTTTCCTGATGATCTGGCCAAGTGGGAGCTTGTAGAGATTAAACAGTAAAGGGCCTAGGATCGATCCCTGAGGAACACCACAGGTTAGGGATACTGGTGTTGAGGTGTAATTCCCTATGGCAACAAAGTAGCTCCTGTTTTGCAGGTAAGATTGTAACCACTTTATGACGACACCTGAAAATCCAACCCAGTGCTCCAGTCTGTGGAGTAGTATACGGTGGTCAACTGTATCAAATGCTGCACTCAGGTCCAGTAGTACTAGAACAGATGCTTTGCCAGCATCTGTATTTAGACAAATGTCATTTATCACCTTGACCAGGGCTGTTTCGGTGCTGTGATTTGCACGAAAGCCAGATTGAAAGTCATCAAAATAGTTTTGTGATGATAAAAAAGTAGTTAATTGGTTAAAAACAGTTTTTCAACGATCTTTCCAATAAAAGGTAGATTAGATATTGGTCTGTAGTTGCCTAATATCAAAGGATCCAATTAAGTTATTCTTTTTGAGTAGTGGCTTTACAACTGCATTTTTAATGGACTTAGGGAAAATGCCACTGTGTAAAGATGTATTTATAATCTGAAGCACATCTGCAGTAATAAGATGCAAGACAGATTTAAAAAAGCTACTGGGTAAGGTATCCAGTTGGGAGGTAGCAGAACTGAGATTTTGAACCATTTTAATTAGTGTTTCACAGTTGATAGGGCTGAATTCTAACATTTGGTGTATGGGTCTTCTTTCAGTAGCTGGCATTTCTAAAACAAGAGTTGTTAGCAAGTGTGTTGTTATGTTCAGTCTTATTTTTTCAATTTTGCTACTGAAAAAGGATGCACACTCCTCACATTTGTCAACTGAGAAAAGTTCTGGTGTTATGTCAGTTGGGGGATTTGTTAACCTCTCAACAGTGGAGAAAGCACATGCAGATGTTGCACAGCCAAGTTTTTGAATATTTACCACTTTGGCCACAATATCTGGACTTATTTTCTATACCAATGCACAGATTTATGTTCATATTATTATAATTGGTAGTAATTTGTTCAACCCTCACTGACTTAAGATAGAATGGCACACTGTAATGAGAAAAACAGTATTATTAGACATTATTGTTTAAAAGAAAACATAGCCTATACACATATCACTCCATGTGTTTATGACTTTGTACATAATAGAATGGCAGGAACTGATTCCCCCATCATGCACATTTGATCCCCCAATGTTGACTCCATGACTACAGCCTTGATTTCCATGCCAAATGTGAACAATCCCTCATAAACTAACTGACTAATCATCAATCTACGGGACGCCAGAGGTGTCATTGCAAGATATTTTTTGAGAGAAAGTGTGCTCATTTTACTAATGTGTGTGCTTATTTTATTAAATTGTGTGCTTGTTGTACTAAATTGTGCTCTCATTTTACTAGATTGTGCACTCAATTTAGTAAATTGGGTACTTGCTTTACTAAATAGTGCACTTATTTTGCTTAACTGTGGGCTCATACCCTAAATTGTGTGCTCATTTTATTAAATTGTGCTTTGTAATGAGCTGTGATGGAAAGATACTTTTTTGTCATGATCAACATTCTTTCTTTATCATCTCAGGTGGCATATTTTGTTTTTGTCTAATGGCAAAAGGATTCTCTCTCTCTCTCTCTCTCTCTCTCTCTCTCTTTTCTCTCTCTTTCTCTCTCTCTCACACACACACACACACACACTCACACTCTCTTACTCTGTTTACTTGTGAGGGAAATAATACCATTCAATCGCTTATGTTTTACACAGGCAATAGAAATGGTGACCATACTATCACTATGCATGTGATGCAGATAATTTATTGCAGGGTTGCATGTATTTTAGTTAACACCTCACTTGCCACTTACTAGATGGACAACAATGATATACATCAGAACACTCTGATATAAATTCCATATCATGATTTATATCTATTGAGGGAAGAGAAAGGGAAGTCAAGGGGGGGAAAGGAAGATGGGACTAGGAGGAGTGGCTCATGCAAGAGCACCATGATGGGGCATAGCTTATATTGTACATCCTAGCCTACTTTGTCTTGAGTAGCCTAAGTAGCCTATTGATAAGAGTATGTGTTTTTTAAACTAATTTATAGTGTAGGCCTATGCAGTTGGCTACAGGAGATGTAGGTCAAAATATAAAATAGGTCTATATTTTCTTAAAGTCAATGGACTGCAAACAGTTGTTTTGTTAAGCTTAGTTATAGCACATCCATACTGGGGGGTGGCTGGCAGCAAAATGGCCTAAGACATGTGTAGGTGGAGGAGTGGGCAGAGAGGCGGTGAAGGTCAGTAATATGTGTATCCCTTGAGCTGCTCTAACAACACCCTAAGCAATTGGAGGAGGGCATGTTGTCATGGTAATAGGAGCACCAAAATGTAATCTGCATTTTGTTACTATTTCTAAGGAAACGATTAAATCTGCAAACAGATTGGATGGCCTGTTACAGATAATGTAACGTTAGTGACACACCAATGGTCTGAAACAGGCGAAACCCTAGACATTTCATTTTCAAGTAAAACAATGCGCTGCTGAATTTATGAAAAATCCATCATCATAATATTTCACCAGAACACACACACAGTTTAGCGGGACGCTGTTGAGATTTTTTTCCCTGACGGGCAGCAGGTGGCTTTTCTTCTCGCCTGAAGAATCCTTAACCTAGTGCTATCCTTCCCACGCAGACCTCTGTTCGCGTATGAGGCGGGTTTTCATTGGGAGAGTGAGGAAAAGCGTTCTTCCTCAAAAACGGCACACGAGGAAGTAGAAAAGGCAGACTTTATCATCTTTACATCACTGACTGAGAACCTTACTGGCTGAGACTAGGCTCCAAACTTGCTCAAGCGCGGCGGATGACACTTTTGAAAACGGGGTAGGCTATGTGGTGAACTATAGGTTATTTCATTACTGAGTGGATAATTTTCATAAATTACATGATTTCATAATTTAATAACTTAACTGTTGTTGTTGATGTTGTTGTTTTTACCTATTGTCTGAGGTAGCGAGCGCATTTGGTTAGGTTATAAAATTGTTGTGCATGTTTCTGTCTTTGAATTTTATGTGGAAAGTATTGAATAGCCTAATAGGTTGCTATAAAGTGGTGCTTTTTTAAATTAATTTTATTCCACAGCTCTGTAGGCTATTGAACCGTGAATCAGTTTAATTTTTGCAAAATAACTGCAAGTATACGCACTGACACTCAGTCAGCATCTTTCTTGGCTGTCACTGTCTAGTAGTAGTATCCTAGTGACAACAAGGAATTGGGTTATTTTGCACAGGACTACCCCTAGCCTTTGTAGTGTCCATTCTTGGCATCTGTTCTCAGTAGGGGACAGGGTAGCTTTGGGGGTGGGTGATGGTGGCGGGGGAGACTTCTGAAGGTCAGGTCAGACAGGTGATGGTCTCACATTTATCAGCACATGAGGTCCTTAGAGTCTTGCCACTATTCACCTTGGTAGTACAGGTGCTACACCTGCCTGGTTCTGGTCATAGTAGTCTTTACAGTGACATCATGAGTGGTGAGTACAGACTCTTCGTGTGGTAATGGGTAGTGTTTGGTGGTGTGACAATATGGATTTGACTTGAACAGCTGTGTAGGGTAGCTTTTGTGTGTTGAATTGAAGCACTTGCAGCTAAGGCACTTGTTCTGAGATTGATAAAACAAGATACATTTAACCTTCAATGAATTAAAAAAAAATGTATTAGCCTATGTCACAGATATTTCATAACTGATGTCAAACGCTGAATGTTGTTATATAGGATTATCTTAGATTTTTGGGGGTTGAATTGAAGAAAGACCATTTATCATAACTGCACTACAAAAAACTGCTTATCTAATAAAATCTAACCAAGATTATTAGTCTTATATCAAGATAAAAATAACTAGTTTGTTTTGTTTTCAGTATAAAGAGACTTACCTAGCGCTTTCTCGTGAAATCATTTGACTTAATTTAGGAAAAGTTTTACTTATTTTAAGACATCTCATCCTAAAAACAAGCAAATTTGTCTGCCAGTGCGTTAAGTAAATTTGTCTTGATAAGACTCATTCATCTACGTTAACGCTACTGCTAAAGTTCCCTTGCACATGCACACTCTGTTGTTAACAGTGCTTTTGCTTTGGAGAGGGAACTGAGGAGACCACAGCTGACTGAAGTACAGCGGTCTCCAGTGGGGCTCTCATGCAGCATTAATACCCCTCGGCTGGGTGTCTGAAACAGAATTGGCAATAGCCAGCACACCAGAGAAACACTCTGTATGTATAATTGGTACCTCCGCTCTGAACAGAAGGCAGGACTTACAGGACTGGAGTCACAAATATACAAAAAAATCAAGTAGACCATGCAAGAAGACAGAGAAATATAATGTAAAATATAAAAATACACATTTAATATGCATGTACCATTATTTCTTCATTTACATAGTGGAGAGCCACTTATAGGGTATGTATGCAGTAAGTGGCATGTAAATGGTGCAATTATGCAGAAAGATCATTACTATGTTCAGATACTTAGAGAAGTGTCCCTGTTATTTTAACCTCACATAGATATTGTGCCCACTCAGATGAAGAGAAACTCACATGCTCTCGTCATGTTGCCTTTGATAAAATATTATAGCTGTGTGAATTTTCAGATATTTTATTAACATAAAAAGCCCTGAATATAATTGCACATAGCTTTCAAGCAGTTAAAGCAATATCTGGTCGAGATATCTATGAAATTAGGTTTAGAGCAACTGATTCTGTGTAGAGCAACTTTTCTTTAACTCCTCAGAGCAGAGGATAAAAAAAAAAACATCACATCACATATGATGTGTCAATAAAAGCAGTCTTTTACAGTACAGTCTTGGTAAGGCCTGTTAACCCAGTTATTGTAGAAAGTGTACTCTACTTGTTACATCCCATGTCATGATATGTATTGGTCCCTCGCAGTTTCCCACGAAACCTGCCTGCTGGACCAGGTGCTGGAGCTGATTATGAATGAAAAACCCCCGACTAGTGCCAGCCTATTTCTGAACGACAACTTGGAAAAGCCTGAGCGCTCAGAGCGAGGCCTACGCCACCTCCGTAAGGCTGTGCAGAAACGCGCGTCCAGCGCCCGCAGCAGAATGTGTTCCATCACCCGAGCGAGCACCAGGGCCTTCCTGCGTCGCAACGCCTTCGTGCTCTTCACCGTGGCTGCAGTTGCACTAGGTACTTTGTGCACATGTATCACTCATACTTCACACACACAAACAAGGACAATCAGCACCCGCTCACACCTACACACACACACACTGACACACATGCAAAGTAGTAATTGTTGCCCTTTCACACGGCCATTGTTAGTCCCAGGCTTTGCATATAATTTATTCAAGCTATTTTCTGAATGTGCACACATAATAATCCTTTCAGCAAAGTAATGGCATAATTGACTTGTATATGATTCATTGTACTGTAAGTCAAATCAATATGCATATAACAATACACAAATATATACAATATACATATACTGATCAATAAACTAAATCACTTTTGAGTGTCATATAACAAACATGATCAACTGACTTACTCATGTGCATTCACATATGCGTTCTTATATAGGTTGTGTTTATCTTAAAATCTCTGTGCAGGGGTCATGTTGGGATTCTCCCTGCGTCCATACAAGCTGTCCATCAGGGAGATCAAGTACTTCTCCTTCCCTGGAGAGCTGCTGATGAGGATGCTCCAGATGCTGGTCCTGCCCCTAATCATCTCCAGCCTGGTCACAGGTTCACAAACATGTTCACTCAATTCAACACTGTAAAAGTGCTCAATTCAAAGAACTTTATTTTTCCGTTAGGAACTTCACGTGTGAAAAGCATCAGTGCATGTCCAGTACACATACACACACCTATCATCATATACAACGCTCACACAGCATGTACATACAGCATGATCCACTCATACAACATAGCACACACCCCGTTGAGCATGGCGACATGCACATAACATACCACACATGTGCTAATGCTTGGTTTCCATACACAGTATGAGCAAAGTTAATAATGTTCTGTTCCACTTTACTTATTTAAAATGCTTTAAAGCACCCTTTTTGAGGTCAACCATAACCGTTATTTAATAGTCCACCACCTCATTGTCATTCCTCACTTACTGCAAATGTTATTTGTTAAAATTTCACTCAGGATGAATAATATCTATCTATATCTATAAAATAATAATATCTATCTATCTATCTATCTATCTATCTATCTATCTATCTATCTATCTATCTATCTATCTATCTGTAGCTCTACTCCCCTAAACAAGTGTCTTTCTCATGAGTTATATATTGTGTTGACTCCTCCAGGCATATCCTCTCTTGACAGCAAAGCGTCAGGGAAGATGGGAATGCGGGCTGTTGTGTATTACATGGTTACGACCTTCATTGCTGTGTTTATTGGAATTGTTATGGTGATCATCATAAGACCCGGAAAAGGCAGCAGAGATAGTCCAGTGTCATCTAGTGGCAACATTGAGCCAGTGCAGGCAGCAGATGCCTTTTTGGACCTCATCAGGTAGGTCAGGCAGTCTTTCATATGTACCTGCATTTACTGTAAAAAAGTGTGATTCATGTGAAAAGCTAATTGAAGTAGGTTTAAGTGATGTTCAATTACTGGATCATTGTATTCTTTGTCTATTTTTTGTTTGATAGGAATATGTTCCCTCCAAACTTGGTGGAAGCTTGCTTCAAACAGGTGGAGAAAATGTTTTTATAACTAATGCTAGCTAGGTGAACAATCCGTATTTTTATCATTCAGTGTGAAAGCATTGACAAACTATTTTACAATCAAAAATTAATAAATAAATACATTGAATTAATTTCTTACCTTACATATTCATCTTTTTCTAACTCTATAGTACAAGACACATTACAAGAAACTGATCTCCACAAAGAATGTCACCATTCCAATCAACATGACCGATTCCAACGTCACTGCCACTGACCTCCAGGCTAACATCAGCATAGTCCTTCAGACCATCCAGGAGACGGTGGAGGAGTCGGTGCCCATGGGAGGCACCTCCAACGGGGTCAACGCTCTGGGCATGGTGGTGTTCTCCATGTGCTTTGGCCTGGTGATCGGGAACATGAAACAGCAGGGCCAGGTCCTGCGCGAATTCTTTGACTGCCTCAATGATGCTATTATGCGCCTAGTGGCCATCATCATCTGGTTAGTGTTAAGTGTTGAGTAAAGCCAATACGCTTTGTTGAATATTCCTTCATCTCTATATATACATTTCAAATTCATGTTGCTATCTTAGCTTGAAACTGTCCTGATACTGTCATACATTCAGGTATTAATATTTTGACTAGTCCAGCTTGTGTTTCTGCCATTTTCCACCAAGATCTTACAGTACAGTAAACATAGACTGCAGTTCATCTCCATTCACATGCATTGTATACAATAGAATGCACTGGCAATAGTCACTCAGTGTTCCTGTTTGCCAGGTATGCCCCTGTGGGAATCCTCTTTCTCATTGCGGGGAAAATTGTTGAGATGAAGGACCTGGTCCAGATGGGGGGGCAGCTGGGAATGTACACCATGTCGGTGATCGTGGGGCTGCTCATCCACGGCCTCTTCGTCCTGCCACTGCTCTACTTCCTGGTGACGCGGAGGAACCCGTTTACCTTCATCGCAGGGCTGCTGCAGGCTCTGATCACCGCCCTGGGGACCTCCTCCAGGTGGGGAACACATGCCTCAGCTGCAGACAAGCTGCACATGCCGTAACCCTCTGGCCATTTTAGGCACCATGAACTCTAGCTTTTGATCACACTTTACAGTTTGCACACAATACACAATTCCTGCTCATTTTTTTAATAACTCATATTTTCACAATTTGTATCATTTTGCTGTGCTATGCTTATTCTTTTAGTTTGTCTTTGTATGACACGGGTAGTAGAACAGAAATGTACAGCTGTGCATTAAATCTAAATCAGTAATGTAACGGTGCCCTGTCTTCTTCTCTTTTGCTGTCAGTTCGGCAACCCTCCCAATCACCTTCCGTTGCCTGGAAGAGAACAATCATGTGGATAAGCGAGTGACACGCTTTGTGCTGCCTGTTGGTGCCACTATCAACATGGACGGCACTGCACTGTATGAAGCAGTGGCAGCCATCTTTATTGCACAAGTTAATGACATGGATCTCAACTTTGGTCAGATTCTCACCATCAGGTATTTGAAGTAAAAAATGTACAAACTGCACTAAAAATCCATTTATATTAAAACATGAAGTGGACATTTCATTTTATTATTTAGGCTACATTTTACATATTTTAATTGCTGAAATTGTGGCACTCTCTTTCAGTATCACAGCAACGGCTGCCAGCATTGGAGCAGCAGGCATCCCTCAAGCTGGCCTGGTAACCATGGTGATTGTATTGACATCGGTGGGACTGCCCACGGAGGATATAACGTTGATTATCGCCGTGGATTGGTTCCTGTAAGTCAACCTAAATGTCACATCGAGGCAGTGAGAGTGGCAGCAAAAATGTGCCCAAAAGGTTATCAGTGCATGATGTAGCTGTGTGTCAAAATGGTGGTGCCTTTCACTCCTACAAAGAGCATCCAAACAGCCTGCTATAGGTTGTAATGGCAACATATAAGAACTATTTTTTTAGCATGGAGTGATGAAAACAGACTATGTAGGAATGATTTTGGATGAAATGGTTTAATTGGTCAGTGCTTGAATATTTTAATTGGTAAGGCAGACTGTTTCAGAGATGTTATTAGTAGTTGTGCTGTTTGTGTGTAGGGACCGTCTCAGAACCACCACCAACGTTCTAGGAGACTCCATAGGGGCCGGAATCATCGAGCACCTTTCACGGCAGGAGCTTCAGTCTCAGGACATAGAAATCGGAAACTCGGTGATCGAGGAGAACGAGAAACCTTACCAGCTCATCTCCCAGGAGAACGATACAGCGAAGCACCACAACAGTGAGACCACCATGTAAAAGAAAAGGGAGGGAAGAGAGACATCCTCACACTTATGACTCCTGCCCCTGTATTAGCTCTGATTAGAGATAAGAGAGTTGTTGTCATGGGGAACATAACGACATGACTATAGAATGGGAAAGTAGGTAAAGAGGAGCAGACCATAGAAACAAGGAACAGACAGAATCATGCATATTCCTATATCAGTGTTATTGATAGACCAATTTAATGTTTTTTTGTTTATTTATTCCCAACCCCATATTTATTTGGATTTGGAAACCAAACTGTCTTACAGTGGATAACAGTGTGCTTGTAAATCCTTTGTTCCTGATATAAATCTACCTCTCAGTATTTGCTCATTATTTAGGTACACCAACGGTCAAAAGTTTGGGATCACTCAGAAATGTCCAATCCACTCCATTATAGACAGAATACCAAGTGAGTTGCATTGTTTTTTCAATCAGGGCAGCAGTTTTCACATTACTTTATGTGCTTACATAATTGCAAAAGGGTTCTCCAATGTTTTCTCAGTTAGCCTTTAAAATTATATCAGATTAGTGAACAGAATGTGCCTTTGGAACATTGGATGAATGGTTGCTGATAATGGGCAATGTAGATATTGCATTAAAAGTCAGTCATTTCTTTCTACAACAGTTGAGAACCGTTTTGCAATTATGCAAGCACATAATGTAATAATATTATGAAGACAACTGACATTTCCGTCACAGACACAAGGAATAACTTTTGATATAGTATAAAATATAGCAATACATACAACAGGAAATGAGAGCACAGCACACTTAAAAGGTTACATTTTTATATAAATGATTATCTTTTGTGTTTAACAGTCATGTCTCAGCCAGATATGTTATTTAAACAAGGACAAGTCCCCCTCCCTAACTCTGTGATTCAGCATGTAACTGCCAACGTTCATTGACCAGTTCCAGATACAGATATTTCAGAGGCATACTTTGGCATAGTCAGCAACAGTCAGTTTGAAAGACATTCCACTACATATCAAAACCCCTCCAAAATATCAAAGTGTTTGGTAATGGTAGCACTGCATCTACATACTGTACCTCTAAGCAGTTAGCAATGATCAATGCAGTCTGCAGAGTCAGAAGACTGCTCTGAGGAATGGTTCATATTGTTGGCAGTTATTTTGGCTACAGGGAGAGAAGGATAATGTAATCTGAAAACTGCTGCCCTGATTAAAAAAAACAATGCAACTGATCTCAGCTGGTTTTCTGTCTATAATGGAGTGGAATGGAAATTTCTAAGTGACCCCATACTTTTGACCGGTAGTGTATGTAAAAAAAAACTGCAGTTATTATAATATCTTAAGTTTGTTGCGAATGTTCAGCAAACCAGCAATGACGAAAACAAAACTGGTACATTTGATAAGATGATATACCACAAAGGCAATTTAAATGCCTTTTATATATATTTGTTCACTTTCTTTCACATACTTTGGTTGTTCCAGAATGATTGGTTCAGGTTGAGGTTTAACTTCAAATGTAAATCTCATTTGCTTAATAATCCCTTAAAAGAGTAACAGAGCAATTTTATGTAGTGGTAATCTACTGCATATGACTTGTTACTTAAGGCCAGAGTCTGGCTTTTAAAGGCCAAACTGTCCCAGTAGAGAACTCATTAGGAGGGAGAATTTCTTTCAAGTATTCTATTATAGATGTGCTTTTAAAAAAAAAATGGTTCTTTTTTAAAATGTGTTAATGGACTGTTGCCTTTTTATAGTCAGAATGTTTTGGTAAGTCAATGTTTATTTCTGCCTGGGACATTTTACTGTTAAGCACTGATATAGCTTTGTGTTCCAATCATGGGCATGTGATTGAACTTGAAAGCATTTGTGAATGTACAATTCTGAGTTGGATTTTGAAAAACTCCTAGTGAAGGCATTTTTTGCCCTTGTGTTTGTAGTTGAAAGGGTGATTTAGCAAGAATATAGAATGTAACTTAGATGTGAAAGTAGTTTTTTTGGTTATTGACTGTTGGATTTCTTGAATGACAGACTATGAAGGCATTTTGATGCCATGTTTACAAAATTAAAGTAGACACAACTAATTTGAGTGTCCACAAGTGCTTGTAGTGCAACCATTGGATAAATGTTTAGGACTTTCTTTTCTGATGCTATTTGTGTTTGATGTAAGTATTACACTGTTGTTCATATCCTCTGGGGTACCTTGTAAGAGTTGAGGATCTCTAAATCGCATGACTATCCACACCATGTGGGCACTCAGACAAGTGCCCTCGATCCGGAGGGAGGTATGTGGATTCCTCTCTCTTCATAATTCCTTTTGCATTGTAAGTATAAGATGCCATCATTCACTTCAGGTTTTAAAACGTTTCTTGGCCAGGATATACTCGACATGTGAGCCACAAAATTCCACCAGGACTAAGAAACATTTGGCATTACAATTGCTATATTAAATTACAACCTTATCTGTTCTAAAATAGACACCACATGCACAAATGCATACATTGTTAAGGGGATTTCACATATTTTGGAAGTGTATTGTTGGGACCACATGCTGTTCTCATTTTTGTGTGAGAACTTTTTCTTTTTCTGTTAAAGTTGGTTGTGGCAGTGGAATACATTTTTTGTCAGAAGGGTGTATGAAATATGTATACAAATAAATGTCAAAAATTAAGAACTGATAGTTTTTAATCAATGTTGTTTTATGTATTGCCTAATGTTTATTACATAAGTGAAGTTTAATATGATATTTGTGATATTCACATTCCTTGCATACCACATGGACATTAGAGCCCCCTTTAAGCCATAGACTGCAACTACATGTGCTTTCTATGTCTTAAATTACAGCATATTAAGTTACCTAAGTAAACCAACTTTTCAAATACTTTCTGCATGCTTCACAGACTTGCAAGGCCATGACAGATGATGATGACAATGCTTTGATCTCAATTCCATTAAATTGAAACCAAGCCCTGTTCAACACAAATGCAGACAGGGAAGAATGCAACAACACTGTCAAAACAGCTGTCTTTGCAAGTGCAATACATGTGAAATGCGTATGTCTGGCCCACTGTGCATGCTACAGTCACCTCATATGTGTACGTGAATAGAGGATATAGTACAACATGTGGTGGACATGACAATTTCACTTAACTTAAAAGACTAGGTCAAAAAACTTCCCAGAATCCCAAACATGATAGCAGAATTTTTCCAATCACAACTACAAACTATACCTTTCAACTGTGATTTTTGTATGCATTAGTGTCAGGAATGCATTACTTCTGAAGTCAGGAACAGTTATTATTTTCTGATATTAAGAACAGAAAAACTTTTATTATGAAGACAACTGACATTTCCGTCACAGACACAAGGAATAACTTTTGATACAGTATAAAATATAGCAATACATACAACAGGAAATGAGAGCACAGCACACTTAAAAGGTTACATTTTTATATAAATGATTATCTTTTGTGTTTAACAGTCATGTCTCAGCCATATATGTTATATAAACAAGGACAAGTCCCCCTCCCTAACTCTGTGATTCAGCATGTAACTGCCAACGTTCATTGACCAGTTCCAGATACAGATATTTCAGAGGCATACTTTGGCATAGTCAGCAACAGTCAGTTTGAAAGACATTCCACTACATATCAAAACCCTTCCAAAATATCAAAGTGTTTGGTAATGGTAGCACTGCATCTACATACTGTACCTCTAAGCAGTTAGCAATGATCAATGCAGTCTGCAGAGTCAGAAGACTGCTCTGAGGAATGGTTCATATTGTTGGCAGTTATTTTGGCTACAGGGAGAGAAGGATGAAAGGTTTCATTGGAAACATGTTTGTAATATAGCACATTTCACATTTTCTCATATGAAACAGAGCCATGAAACATACTACAAATATTGTTCCTATGACAACATCTGTATTGACATCTCTTCATATAGTAGTAGGTGTTGGCAACTAATTGATTTATAAATGAATGCACACACACACACAAACACATACACACATACATGAACATACACACATCAAATGAAATCTCAGTCTTTCCAGTGACTATGTGGGTTTGGAATGCTTGAGCAGCCTGAGTGATGTGATGCGATCATAAATGTCACCTACCTCAGCCATGACGGGCAGATTGATGTGCGGGTGGAGCCACATGGTCCTGTGCGCCTTCTCTGCCTGCCTCTGCCTCAGTTTCCGGAGTAACCTCTGCACTTTACGGTCCCTCGGGTCAGCACACTTCACTGCCCTCTTCGTGTACAATCTGTTCACATTGCACAGCAGGGAACACGTCAAAAGTTGATGCAATCCTTTAAACTCCGTTTTAATTAAGAGAAATGCAACAAAAGGGCATCTGTTCACAGTATCCTCAAGAATTTATGTAACTTAGAGGTTTCCCCCATAAAACACGGGCAGAAAACATTCCTTTGCAAACTATTTGAGGCACTGGATGCAATTAACAAGTAGAGATTTTTTTTTTTTTTTCAATAACGAGATCTGAAATAGATAGCAATGCCTTGGGGCATTCAATGGAATATTTTCCATGTCTGGTGATCACTCCTGGATGCTTGGAATACTTGCATGACTGCTTGTATGCTGCAGTCTGGGCCTTCTGTCTGCTCCTCAAACCTCAGCACATCTTTGGTCCGCACTTTCCCTTCGGAGTACTGCATGCAGCACTGAACGTCCCGCTGCATCTGGACACCCTTCCCTGTTCAAAAAGACACACAGGGATACCCTCACATGCAGAAAACAGTGTAGTTTCCCATAAGAACCTCGGTTTGAGGTGTTAAGAGTTGATCTCACTCTCTATACACCCTCCTCGGGATTTCTGGTGGGGCTAATTTGCCTCTATAAATATCACATTTGTTTTATTTGAATTGGAACTCCCTACAACATTGTTAGTGATATTGATAACAGGTCCTAAGTGACACACACAAACACTCACTCCTCTATTCATTCACATAATGTCCATGGAATCCGATTACTCCACTGTAAGCATGCATATAACAGTTCTTGAACAGGCAGCAGGTAGACTTCATCATGCAGAATTCCAAAGCTTCAGGTTACACTTTTAGAATGCAGTTTGTGAAAAGACTTCATTTTGAATACGACCTCTCCAGAGACTTGAATACCTAGCTTTGCATTCTAATGCTTATTTCCCTTTACATGGTGAAACACTGAAATATTAAGCATAGCAGCATGCATTTAAAGCATCTAAACAAGCACTCATTTGAGAATCATGTTTCCCTGTGCTACTCTTCTGTTTGCATCCCTCTAGTGTCCATGCTGGCAGCATGTTGGCCTGTGTCCCTCTCTCCATCTCTCTCAATCTGTCTCTCTCACTCTCTCTCCTCCTGCAGCCTCACTTCGCCATCACACTAACCTGACAAACTCACACAGCAGCAGGGGCGTGAGCTCGCAGCGCAGAAGGACAACGCTGTCTTACCTTCCAGGGAGCCGAGGAAAACGGCAATAAGGCAAATCACGGCCACACTCTGCAGATACATGGTGAGCCCGGGAGGAATTAATCCGCTGTGCTGTTTCTCGCGCTCTGTCTTTTATTTCTCCTGTCTCCCTCCCGCCCTCCTGCTCTTTTTTCCTCCCTCCCTCCCTCCCTCCCTCCCTCGCTCCTTTTCTCTCTCTCTCTATCTTGCACACTCTCTTACCCTCACTCTTTCTCTCTCTCTCTCTCTCAAACACACACACACAAAGACACACACACACACACACCCACATGCTCCTTCACTCTCCTCTCCAGCCCTCTCAGTCTTATGTGATTCCTGTGTCTTCGTTGTATTCCACACCTCTGGAAGATTTTCAGCAGACCATAAAAAGTGTAATATAAACACTGCAAGACCTGATTTCCCCCCATCTTCTTACAAAGGAAAGGGACCATGTACCAGAGGGCCTGAACTAAAAATACACTCCAGAATTCACAGGAACTCTTAACAAGCTCCTCAGCTGCAAAACACTCCATAATATTTGTGGTCAGATGGTTAGAAACTTAAAACCTGAGAGCCAATACCTTATGTAGGCATTACATAATGCCAAAACAGTTGACTCTCATCATCAAACAGTGGGTGAGATCACCACAAGGTACCTTGGCTTTCAGCTTCCTCTCTGGGCACCAAAACAACAAACTTAACAAGGATATTTATGGTTTTCTTTCAGGCCCTTTTATGTGGTTATTCAAAATTTGTTCTTAATCAGTTGTACTTTATGCATCACTGAAGTGTATAATGAAATGAAATCGCTCTATTTGTCAAGGTCTTTCGTGACCTATGAAAAGGTGTATACAAAGCAGGAAACCTTGCTCACCTGATAAAGTGAATGATGTTTACACATTGTGATAGCAATTAACATTGTGACACTGACATTTCCATTCAGACTTACAATATTTACATTATGCAGCAGTTATGGTGTACTGTGATCCCTTACTGATTTTTTTACATACCTGAAGTCGTGAAATTGAAAATATGTAGTCTATGTTTTGGCAGGGCGGGGTGGGGGGTATGGAATTCATCTCTAAAAAATCAGGATGGAACTTTTCAGCTGCAAAAACATACCATCCCCATGACTTCAAATGTGCTCACAGGCCAAGTACATATCCTGCATATCTTTTTGACGATTGTAAGCTCACTGAAAAGTTACAGTCATAAGTATGCCCACTACCACTGAATGAAAACTACTCCTGCACCTATCTTCTACTGTGTCCTTGCAAGGACAGAGACTCAGTGGGAAGAAACAGGCTCCAGAAACAAGTCCAGACTCCCAGAGCAATATTCATAATTAATCAACAGTTGTCTCTGAAAATGCCACAAAGGAGGATAAACAGGTATCTTGCATATGCTCAGTACTGTGTATAAAGTTGTAACAGTTGATTCTTATATTATTGTACTTATCTAGCACATCAATCAACTGTTAATTGTTACAAGTATGTGGGTGTTCATTGTAAATAATTCTCTATGACAAAGATGGCAATGGAAACAGTGAGAAAATGTGTAAGTTGTGCTTGTGCGTGGAGATTAATGGGCTGTGAATAATATCATGAGGGAACGAGAGAGAAGTAATGAGGGCAAGCACAAATGGCACTAAAACTCCATTGCCAAATAAACAATGTTTTGTCTTCGGGAATTTAAAAAGGCTTTATAATAAGCAAATTAATGTTCACAAGCACTATAAAAAGGCTAAGCCATTTAGGAGCGCTGTAACTATGCCCCTTTGCTGGCACAAAATGTTTGTTTTGTAGTTATGTTTCCAGAAATACCTTGACTGAATACCTTTCACATTTCAGGCCTGAGTTCATTTCCTTTGTGGGACATTGTCCATATTTGGGGTCCACCTGTGTGGCATGTTCTGCTTCTAAGTTTTCCTCTGCTCTGGACAGGGTTTATTCTAATCTTCAGTAAAGCACTTGATATGCTTTTCTGAATTAGATGGGCAGCTTGGCTTTTTCCTCCCCAGTGCACCATGTGTCCACAGTTAGCACAGTGAATGGAATCGTCAGGCTTACAGCCTGGACACAAACTAATAGATATTTGGGAAAACAAAAAGGAGATTCCCCTTTAGTCTTCACCCTGGAGTGTACAAGATGTTTCCTTTCGACAACCATCCACTAATATCATGTCATGACAGTGTTCAAGAATTTGCTATGTTCTTCTACCTTCCCTAACCCTACAAACAAAATAACTTTTAACATAAAAGATCATAAAGTATTCTGCGAAGCATACATACAGAACCAAATTAAATAGGCCAAGGTTGCAACCACCTGACATTTAAGCAAGACATGCTTCCACGGCCCAAAAATGGATTACAAATGTAATACTCTGAAATACATATGACCATTCTGTAATTTGCATCTTGAGTGGGATTACAGTGCTTTGTTTAAAATGTTTGAATACCATATAATGTATGATCATTTGTGCTGCTCACACAATTTCCCTTCTTCAAAACAAATAGGCCTTACATATGGAGCTTCTCAATCTTTTTGGGGCTAAGGAACACCTGAGGTCAAACCAAAGCACCCAGGCACATTGCACATTGATGAATGTCTGACACATTATTATAGGCACTCATATGCCCATATTTTTCCATACAAGTGTTCATGAGCAGAGCACAAAAGAAGTATTATTTATTCAGATTGGAAGAGGGGATTTTATTTTGTTGCTCGACAAGGGAAAGGGTGCGGTGCTGCCAAAGTTGTGAGAGTTCTCACTCCTCAGATTGGTCTGTAGACATGATTTTTTGGTGCTATAGCAGGCAGGTAAAAACAGTTGCCAAATCTAGAACTTGCAACATTTCCTAACCGTTCAAGAATTTGCTATGTTCTTCTACCTTCCCTAACCCTACAAACAAAATAACTTTTAACATAAAAGATCATAAAGTATTCTGCGAAGCATACATACAGAACCAAATTAAATAGGCCAAGGTTGCAACCACCTGACATTTAAGCAAGACATGCTTCCACGCCCAAAAATGGATTACAAATGTAATACTCTGAAATACATATGACCATTCTGTAATTTGCATCTTGAGTGGGATTACAGTGCTTTGTTTAAAATGTTTGAATACCATATAATGTATTATGTAATGTAACATTTCCTAACCGTAAACTATTATGACAAGCTTGCCTAGAAGGAGTTGTGAGACGCAACTCAGCTTCACATGAAATCAAACTGAGAATGGTCGCCTAAATTTTATCTGTATAATAAAAGTTGCACATTTCTGCCTAAAATTATTTTTAATCAAAAAATCGTCATTGACGTGTTAATGCTCCTACTGCATATTTCATTCATAAAATGCTCCTACAACCTATTTTATACTCCTGTACAAAAACGCATCGTGTTCCTCAGCACACCCGTTGGGAACCACTGGGCGAGGATATTATTACATTAATATGCACTCTTCCCATTCAGTTGTGCCAAACTGATGATAACTGATCCCCATAATGCTCAGAGTCAATTATTATTCTGAACTTCTTACTCACATGCCTTCCTCAAATCACTCAAATTCTAAAGAAGGCATGGTGTTGAAAACACAACATAACACTGCTGTATAATGCTCCTATTCCTGATGGGAATTGCAATAGGTGATCTTCACTATCTTACCCAGCTAAGTTGGGTATGGTTTGCAAATCTGATAGAAACTTTAAATTTGATCTAACGGCTTCTACACACAGTTGCGTTCCATCAACGCATGCCAGTGGGTGTTCCCGACGGTAGCTATGCAAATGACTTGAAGTATAACCGTAATTTGATTTGGTTGGTGCTGTCAGTCGATTGGCTTGATTGGCCGGTGCCGTCTGTCGGTGCAACAACAGCTGAACTTCTCAACGCGAGCGGCGGGAGAAACGCGACGCAACGGACCCACAATTCAGTTCGGCAACGGATGACGTGAGCCCATGTAAAGTGAATGGGATGCGTCTCCAGCAACGCAACGCATGCAGCTGTGTGTAGGAGCCGTAACCAAGTCGATCTCATCATGATCACCACTGGTACTCATATGTTGACCCAATATACAAAAGGTCAACACAGTAGACCACAGACCTAAATATTAGGCCATCACAGGCAGTGAACAATCAATAACTGTTCTAGACTCTGCTTCAGACTGAAGACCACAATACCAAATCGAGTGCAATCAGTTGTACTAGCAAAGCATGCAGTTATCAGCGCAGCTCATTTTGGGTGTAATTCACTGAGCTGAAGCAAGCAGTTGCTATAACTAAGTGTAACTAAACTAGCCTGGTTTCAACAGACTTAGGCTAGGGTCAAACCACAAGTCTTATTACTCCATTCTGATTTTTGTGTGGCTGTTCACATTGTTTTTATTAAATGTGGCCAATATCCTTCCCCAGTATGAGTCCTGAACTGACTCGCATGAGCAAAACAACCACAAACAAATACACACACACAGCACACAGCTTAGACTGACTGACTGACTACATTCATAGCTGTCTTTTTCCATTTTCACCAAGTGATGCTATAACTCACATCAGAGAGCGTGCTCCAACTTCTGGTGCTCCAATGAAATGTTTGGAATTATGCCAGTGCAAAACGCTTACTAATGTCAATCAAGAACGTAAGTCGCATGAATTCTGATATATAACTATGGGCTCTGTGTACTAGCTTACAACAAGCACCTGAAGATGAATGCTTTAGTTGTACCAAAACGAAAGAAATACAATGTAATGCAGCCTTAATGTCCGTGAGCGGCTCTAAGGAGCACTGCTTTGCCACTCTGCTCGGCTTCAAGTCATAAAAGCGATTTTAGCTCACCTTTGTCCTAAAAACGCCAGCCTACGTGCAGTGGCTGTACAAAGCAAGGAGGAAAGGATTTTCGGTGAGCACGTTTTGGTACAACTGAAGCATTCCTCTACAGTTGCTTGTTCACAGCGATGTCAACAAACAGGAAACTGGTTTGCCGACTTCAGTAAGCTAGTGCACAGAGCCCATTCAGACTGCATGTCGCATTGCAAAAAAATCAGACCTGTGTCAGATTCAGACCACATATGGAAGTGGCACAAATCAGAATTGAAAGTCAGATTTCGCACTGCTTGACAACACCAGATATGGGTCACATCAAGTGAAAAAGTCGGATTTGTTATGGTAGTGTGACCCTAGCCTAATTCACTTCATGAAGAGAGTATGGGTACTCAATTGAGAAATGTTTCCAACCTTAGTATCGTAATGAGCAGACTTTGCATTAACTTTGAAATAATTGGTCCAGCTTAATCTAATCATATTCATCACGGATTTCTAACATTACTTCCTACTTCGCCTAACCCTTACAACCTGATGATGAACTGCATCAGCAATCAGGAAACAATATTTACCTTTGCTGTAAATTTACACTACTACAGCCACTTTCGATTTCGAAACTAAGGTCATCCCCTCTCGTCGCCGATTGTCTCACCATCCTGATGGCTGAGGGAAACATAAACACATCGAGAGGAGCCAGACTAGTATCTCAGTGAAATAGAAATGAGTGGGGGGTGGGTGCGAGGCCAGGCTAGAACTGAAGATCAGTTACATAAGAAAAGGGAGTGCAAAGATATACATTTATTTTGTAAAAAAAGTTTATTTTCAAAAAACTTATCAGGCTGTTTCATAATATGTACAAGACACTTACACCCACAAAGAAAAGTGTGACTTCCAACACTTGTCGATGATTTTGGCCACAACAGTCCTATTATCCTGGATTATCCTTCCCAGTCCATTAGATAAACACAATGTAGGCTAGGTCTATATCCAGTTTTCACTGTACTTTTGCTCTCCATCTGCAAATATCAATCCAAGGTACCTAAAGGCAACGAAAAGAGAGACAACTGCTAAGTAATGATGGATTGGCTGACTGCCTACTACTGCATGCTCTTTTCTTAGCTGTGGATATCAGTGCAAATCATTCATTTGTACACTTCGTGGTGAGTTCAGGTTTTAACGTACCTTCAAGAAACGCAAACTCATCAATTGCTTCAATGGCATTATCTATAGAGTTAAAGCAAAGTAAACTAAGATCAAAGGAAAATATTTAGATTTCTGTTGGCATACCCAAACTGAATCCGATTTTAATATAAATATGTTGGGCTTAGATGATCTCACCTAGGTCTTTCCTTTGCAGTGTTTTCCGTTTCCCCTGCTGTGCATACACCAGTGCATCTTTAGCAATCATTTCCACAAACAATTCCTGTTAAGAATGAGAAGGGCAATTCCAGTTTAAACACACCATGCCTCCAACACAGATAGTAGTCTTATTTATGTGTCAGACTGACACAAAGATCGATGCCGGTTTTCGGCAGGCAACAAGTTTCCACTGTGACTTATTCATTAGCATGGCTGATTATTAATGTTAATGATTAGTTATCCGACTAGCAAGCTAGGTAGCCTAACTAACTAGCTTAGCCTACGTACTGTAGCCTTCGCAATGATGAAAACAGACTCTTGACTAGCCAGCGTGACGTCCGGGTCAGCTTTCATGAGAGCCTTTATCCGAGCCAAAGGTAATTTCGCCAAGCGGCTCTGAGGAGCGTTTGTAGCACCCGTTTGCTGTGAATTTTCTTCGTCTCCATCTGTCCCCCGAGGTTCGTCTTCAATGACATTTCGGTCTAGGTCAGAGTCTGCACCCTGTGCAGGTCCAAGAGTTGCCGCCATTCTACACGACTAAAAATGTGATGATGACAGACGCATTTCAGTCGTAAAGTCCTATTTCAAACATGAGAGATGGGAACGTAAATGGCGTAAATAGTAGTCGTGAATCGTACGTCGCTCTGTTTCCATTCCACCGCCAACCTCTTTGAACACGAAGGAGGTGTGGCTAAACTAATGTAGGCTATCAATATGTGACAAGGCAAGGGTTGCGCGAGGATGCAATTAAATGTAAGGCATACCTGTCAACACTCCCGTTTTTCCCGGGTTTCTCCCGTATTTCAAGGTCATCTCCCAGCACCCTCACGTTTTGTTATTTCTCCCGGAAAACTCCCGTAATTTGCATGGCCATCAAACTTAATTTTAAAATCATTGATCCATTCAGGTTGCCAGATTGTGTATGAAATACACCCTACACATACACGATCACTTGGTTTCAATTTCAACCGTTTTGTCATAGGCTAAAACCTGGCAACCCAAAACCCAAATAAGGAAGCGGGTGCCAACTGCGCAGCCTGAGTCTCGTCGTAAGCAAGCGGGCTAGTTGAATGGCCTACTCCAGAACTAGCTGTTGTGAAATTGTTGGGAATTTAATTGATTAACACATCACATAAACTGTTATTGAGTGTTGTTGATACACTGAACTTGTTCCCTCGGAACCAAATCTGACGGCAAGCAGCTTTGGAGTTTTGGAAGTAGGCTGCTAGGCCTAGGCATACCCATTATTTTTGTGTATTTTATATAGTTTTCTTTTCGTTTTTTGTAATTTCCTTACACTTTACACTACAAAAGCTTACAAGTTTACACACCTAAGAACCAATGCATGAAATGCTCTGGAATAATGTAAAGCACCATACCAAAAATGTAATAGACTGGTTCTTTAAGGCTGTGTGTGTATGTGTGTGTGTGTGTGTGTGTGTGTCAGATTACAGCTGTTGAACTTTTGCACATCTTCGCCATCTAAACATGGATTTCCTCAGATGCTGTTTCACTGTCCGCATGTGACTTGTCAGAAACTCCAATAGGCTACTATGAAAAAAAAAAAAACAACAACTAAATATATTATATAAATTTTGCTCATTTGTAGGCCTAAATGGCATGGAAAATGGTAGCCTATAATGAAATCTACAATAAAACATGATTTTAGCTTGCTTATAATATATGATAAAGCTCGCAACAAATATTGTCAGACAGGAGGTGGATTTTAAATGGAATGAACTAAATCACTGTCGCTAAATATACCCTCTGTGACATGGCACAAGCTTGTTAGAGCTTTAGCAGCACCTCCATGGCCTTATTGCAAAGTGGGGCCGTGGATATTAATAAGTGTGTCTAATTGGATTAATCAGCGGTGATCTTGAGAGCTCTCAGGCTAAGACAGTCCTCAGTCCACACCAACTGCCTCAAGCAGAGGATGAAAGACCCGCAGCCGCCAGGTAACTATCCTCAGACATTCCTCTTTATTTTTAGCTGTTTTGAAGTTTAGAGGACAAGATCATGTAGAACATTTTGTTGATGAGGAATTTGAAGAAATGGATCATTGTTGGTAGCTTGTTGTGTGTAGGCCTATAGCATCATGTCTGATGGACAGGTGTAAATGCTGTGGTCCTTACTGAATGTGAATTTCCTCTGAAGTTTTTTGATTAGACTATTATATATTTGAGGCTTTTCTAAGGTAGTATTTGATGTAAAATCTGATTAAAAATAATATAGTATGCTACTCATTACAGAATTTAGTCCTTTAAAAGGCTGACCACAAGCTCAATATCACACATCATAATGCCAAATCGGCTACACAACATACTCATACACTAATCATCACATACACTATACACCACACTTGCATTACAGTTTTATAATATGCTATCATATTACAGTTAACAGATAGTGAATGGCTACCTATCCTAAATGTGCATAAATGTCTGTGTTTGAATGTATTCATGTGTTTGTATGTCAAGTGATCCTGACTTGTAGCCATATTGCAAAAATGAAATTAACCTCACCATGAATGAACAGGCACTTTAAGGTCATGAATGAATCTTCTCCCACTGAATGGAGTACAAAGGATTTCCTTCTCTGTGTCTTATCTTGACCTGAACTCTTGTGTAACCCTATCAGTCCCGATGTCCTGACCTACCACCGGAAATTATTCGCCCATTTACTCAAACAAAAGTAAAAATGGAGTGTGTGGAGCTTTATGTTTTCGCTTGCTTTAATAGTAAGAAATATAGTGTCAGTTATGACTTATAAAAACAACATAATCAAAATGATTGAAAACAATTATTTTCCTGAATTCTGTTTTGCATCAATGCTCTGTTTTTTTTCTTGAGTTTAAAATCCAGCGCACCTCTGTTTACAGTGGTATCCATTGCATACATTACCTTTTTTACATATATTTTTGTTTTGTTTTTCAGTTGAATTATACTTCAGATTCTATAGAGAGCAATATGGATTTTCAATGTCATACCTCCACTCATACTGCATTCAAAGGATACAACTGAGACCGCACACAACTGAACAGAAGCACTGCCTTATGTAGTTATGTGGCTGGGGTTGGGGGCCCCTTCAAAAAATGTCAAAAACATTTTTTGCATGATAGCAAGCCTTTGATCAGTGTCAGCTGCCGGTTTCTGCATGCATGCATTTACATATAGCTTGTCGTTTTTGACCAAAATTCCTTACCACTGCTTCAAGATATACAGTTTAATTCTGACCTGTTAATGAACTGCATTGAGTGATTCAATGTGGGAGTGTAACTGCTGATGCAACAACACAAGCAACTCTAAAGAGATTTCAGGAGGAAGCATGTAGTCAGTGCATCAAAGGTGTGTGTGCCTGCTGGCTTCGTGGAGAAACATTGGTCATGTCTATAAAGGCCACTGGTGGCCTTGTCATCCCATCATCCTGCACCAGCCTCTCTTGACCTAATCCCACCACACAACTGTGTGTTGTGTTACAGCAGTGTACACTCTGTTCCCTTCGGTTCAGGATATTAGTCTGTACGTATCTGTCTGTAAGAGTCTGTGGGTTGACGTAAGCTGATGAGACATCAGTGGAGAGAGTATTTGTGCTGCTATACATTTGTATATCTGTTCTCCTTTGATTCATTCAAATGGAGAGGTGTGGTGTTACTGAACTTAGCCCATTTACACAATACTGAACAAGGACTATTGTTTATAATGATTCATAACTTTGAATGTCTTGGGGGTAAGATAATATATGTGAGTGAATAATGTCAGAGTGATGCTAAAATCAATCAATGACTGGCAAAATTTGTTGATTTTATGACTTGTCTGGTGAACAAATGGCTTTGCTTTGTTTCTCCAGGTCTGAAGACAAAGAAATCATGGTCAATGCTGCAGCGAGGCAAGAAGAAGACTAAGGAGGAGATGGTCGAGAACAAGCCCAAGCCCGCACCAGTCCAGAAGCCACCACCGCTCACAGCAGAACAGAGGATGAAGCAAACGCCCATTGAGAGGGTCATCTATGACATGGCCCACAATGAGAGAATGGTGAACGACCTCATTCTGGGCCGAAGGATATCCTTCTATGAGCTCCGAGGGGAAGTGGGAGCAGGGAATTTTTCCTATGTCAAACTAGGGATTCATGCCCTAACAAAAGGTAAGATCTATTAATAGTCATACTATGTGCAATCGTTACAAAAACTGAGTCAAGTACAGTTGACCATGCGTACATATGGAGAAGTTTTATTGAAAGATTGTGTTCTCTTGGTTTACTTAACTGTAAAGTCTTTGACAGGATACAGTTGAGCATTTCAAATGTAGCCAAAACCAAAGAGGTGGTCCTTTGGAATAAATAGTTCCTAATCATCTCAAATCCTCACGACCCCCTTGGGAATATGCTGTTATATTTTCTCTTTAATTTGTTTTGAGGAACAGTTTGGATGCCCATGGGGAATCAGAAAATATGTGGGGGGTATCTGGTTTATTCAGATATTTTGGGCACACATTTTTTAGACTTAAATGAGACTAGTGGGAAGCTTCGAATTATTTCTGTCCTGCTGCCGTGACTGACCCCCCCAGTGTGCTCTCTCTACCCCCCTCCTCCACTTTCCCCCGTCTCCATACAGAAAGGGTAGCCGTCAAGATTCTTGACAAGAGCCGTCAGGACAAGAAGACACAGTCTCTGTTTGCCTCGGAGATCCAGTGCATGGAGAAGCTGTCCCACCCCAACATTGTGCGCCTCTACGAGGTGCTGGAGACCAGCAAGCGCCTGTATTTGGCTATGGAGTACGGAAGTGGCGGGGATCTATACTCACGGATCAGCAGCAGGGGGCGCCTGCCGGACCTGGAGAGCAAGCTGGTGTTTGCACAGATCATTTCGGCCATCAAGTACATGGTTAGCAGTCCTCACCTCAATATGACTATGCTTTGGTGGTCAGATCTGGCTAATGGACAGTAACATATTCAGTCATAAGGCAGATACTTTTATACCATAGCTCAAAGTATCCTAATCAATCAAATGCATTTAAATGATTATTATTATTTAATCATTTACTGTAATGTATATTTACCATTTTTATCATCACAGGAAATAACCATATCCCACTATATGAAGACCTGTGTAGATAGATAGAATCGGGTCACAACAATTACTTACATGGCCCATAAAGAAAAAAGTACTGCCTTGGTAAAGATGTATATGTTTCCACCTAGGTCTGAATCATGTGACATGTACTTGTAAAAGGTTGTATGATTACAGTGGATAACCTTTATGCACTTTCATGTTTTGTGTTCACAGCATGAGAACAACATTGTCCACAGGGATTTGAAAGCAGAAAACATTTTCTACACCACGACTTACTGCATCAAAGTGGGCGACTTTGGCTTCAGCACGGTGACCAGCCCCACTGAGACCCTGACCACGTTCTGTGGCTCGCCGCCATATGCAGCCCCGGAGCTCTTCAAGGAGAAAGGCTACATCGGCCAATACGTGGACATATGGGCCCTGGGCATCCTGCTGTACTTCATGGTGACGGCGAACACGCCCTTCGCCGCCGACAACCTGAGCCGACTGAAACGAATAATCTTACACGGCGCTTATGTCATCCCGCCACACGTGCCTGATCCCTGTCAGCTGGTCATCAAGGGGATGCTTCGGCAGGTCCCCAACGACCGCTCCTCCATCTCCCAAATCATGAGCAGCAAATGGCTTAGCGGGATCGAGTACCCAAAGCCGTATCCCATGCTCAATCTGACCCCAGCGCACCTGGTGGACACAACCGGCACGCTGACGGTGGAGGAGAAGGAGGTGAAAACGGCATTGAGTGATCTGGGCATCACAGGGGCCCACCTGCAGAACAATTGTGCGGACTCTCACAGCCCTATCACAGGAACCTACCGCATCCTGATGCACCGCATACAGAAGAGGAGGTCTGTGGAAGCAGTGGGCTACACGTCTTTGTATCCAGAGGAATTCCAAACCAAAAACTCTTGGGTTGATTCGGCACTGAAACATAATCCATCTTCTGTCTGTGCTATCCTGTAGGCCTTGGTCCTTTGATCTACTGCAATATTGTCATACTTCAGGAGAAAAACAGTGCATCTGCCTGTGAAAACATGCAGATAGGGCCATTATTTATCATTCACTTTGTCTTTTCGAGTTTTGAAGAGGTCTTCTAACAATAAAAATATAATAGTAGTAATAAGCTTTATTTGTATAGCACTTTTCATACACAGAATGCAGCTCAAAGTGCTTTACATTTGAAGCATTTAACACAATAATATAGAGAAAAAATAGGACAGAGGCTGACGCAGGATTAAAGATTTAGAACTTTTTTTAAATCCTAGTTAAAGGAACCTGACATCACAAATTTCAAGTTCGAGTTCAAGTGGTTTATTACATGTTACTCATAAAAGGAATTATAAGTAATGAAATTCCCTGGGCTCAAGAGCCAGCTCAACTCTAAAGAAGAAATGAAAAGTAGAAATTAAAAGTATAGTGTATATAAGGTATATTTAGTGTGTGTATGGTGTGTGTGTAGGGGGAGGGGGGCAAATTCTCTATTCTGAAACAAAACACCAAGATATTACTTCTAAAAGTGCAATATGCCCTTTAATCAGTGCATTGCATTAAGAACAGTATTACTTATGCAAAATGAAGAAGTTTACTCATGCAGCAAGATATGTATCTCCTATTTTGTGTTTCTTTAAAAGAATTTTACTCAGGGAGGACTACTATGTTTAAAAAATTATTATATTTTTTATGTTTTTTTTACAATCACTGCTTTTTTGAGTGTTTATTGGGTGCTCTATCATAGATCAGTTTGTATAAAACAAATTTGGCTATTAAATGTCATGTATATCTGTTTGAAGTTGTATTTGTATCTCAATTTCAGGGTTTCAGGTTTAATCACAACTTGATCATTTTCTCACTGTAAAGCATTTACAGCACTTTATTACCCTAATTCTTTTATATTATTAAATGGTTAGCACTTCTTTCACTGTTTTCAGGTGATTGACAGTCACGGGAGTTTTTCTGTATGAGAAACACCATTCCAGTCCTGTTGAGACGTGAGAACCCGCGTAATGTTGAATGCAAGATGATAGAATGACTTACGATGTCACAAATCTCTGCCAAAAAAAATCTATGTCAGCAGTAACTTTCTACAGTTTCACAATGTGCTTCATGTCTGAAAAGAGGATCTTGACAACTCTTGAAAAGAATTGTATCATACCAAATCATTGAGTCTTTATTTTTTTACCACTCTACTGTGATTATAGGTAATAAAACCCTGGTATGCAGATGTATTCCTCTGCAAAGCTGAATCATAGCTTGAAACCTTGTTCATCCATCAGAAGCTGTTTATATTTTGTGAAAGCATTGTATATCACTGAAATATTCAACTCTCTTGGAAATTAAACACAAAAACTCATTGGACTCTCAGTGAACTCAGAGGTATTTATACCCTGAAACTGGCTTGAGATAATATTTTAATAAATGGTATTGTTATTCTTCAAACACGTCTAAATAGATGCTTATAATGGCTCTGTATTTTGTTTTGAAATGGCTTAGTTTTTTTAATCAAAATCAACTGCAAGTTGTTCGTGTCATGTTTTGAGATTAACTGTTCTTGGCAAGGATAAAATGATACACATCGTAACAATATACAATAAACATACAACACATTGTAACAATAAGAATGAACAGAATGTAAAAATGATTAAAGTTAAGAAAACTCTCTTGCAAAATAATCATGAAATATGGATAAATGGATAAATCTAATACTGAACAAGAATGAGCATGTTAAGAAATAGCTGGTAATGAAACACCATATCATATATCAAGCATGCAACCTCATGCCAGTATGACACACAAGGTTACTGCCAAAGGGTGTGACAAATTTCCTCTTTGCATGCTGGTCTCTCTTGTACTTGCTGGTCTGTTCCCCATGCTCCCAGTCTCTCTCACATTCTCTTGTTATTCTGTCAGAGCAATATATTACATTAATACAATTCAAGAATTGAACAAGGTAAGAGAAAACACAGTTCAGGGGAGCCATGTGAGTGACATGGCATCTTATAGAGATGAAATGACTAAGTGGAAGTAATAAATATTATAAACTAAAGTAGCATAGTAGCATACACATGTTTCTACTTGTAAGTGTTTCTGTCTCCCTGATCATAATTCTTTAGTAGAAGCGAGTGTGTTGATGGTCAAGGCAGCCAAAGGATGAATTATGTTGATGGATGTGCATCTTGCTTTAAGGTTTTATTAGCTTTGTGAGTTATACATGCATTTTTTCTGGCTCCCTAACGGGCATAAAATAGTCCACATCTAAGCATACAGTGGAAAAGTATGGCTTCTAGATGTCAATGTATTTTACCTTTATCAAACTTTTTTTCCCATGCCTATTTTTTATTTTTTTGTTTGAAACAATGCAAACAAAATGAACAAAACAAAGAAACTGGCTTCATTGCACAGAAATACTGAGGAATATCCTCTACTTTTAAATTCCTTCTGACTGCAGAAACAAAACAGTTTTATGTTTTGACCACAAAACTACTTTGGACCATGAAAGCTATGAGCATAATCACTTCTAGCGCTGAACACTAGATCACACACATTCTGAATTCATTAGGAAGAACACTATGGATATATGGATACACCTGTAGATTTCTGTTCTTTTATTGAAAAGATACAAAACAATACAAAAATATGGCCACTGTTGTGTTCTTTTTTCTTATCAAAATTATTCAGTTAGACAGAAAGATCACATTCAAAACATTCAAATATTCACAGTTTGATAACAGTGTTAAAAGTAGGCTACATCAGGATTAAATGTATTTTTTTTTATTATTTTTATTTGACACATTCACTGAAAACTTAACCTACCATGAATCAGTGACACCTTCGGGCATGTGGTTACACTAACAGATAAACTGAACTGATTGTGACAAGCCATATATCAACATAAGCAGAATTTCACAGTAATGCAGATTTTGGGATTGAATTTTATCTTGACAAATCCCTGGGTGATAACACTCTAGTACCGATCGTCTAGAAAGATTCGGCCTTCAGTAGACTGCCAAATCAAGCTCCGCTATGGGGTCTGACAAAAGAAGAAACAATAATATAGGAATTTAGTTATATTTCCTCATTTATTTAATATCAGTTGAAACAATAAAGTCATGTAAAGAGAAATAAGTACCTCAGTTACATCTTGCTCTGCGTGTTTTTCATCTTTTTATTTTTCCTGTCTTTAACTTCAGTGATCAGTTGTTTCACCCAAGTTTGTTCAGGATTTGCACAGAAAGACTTTTTGTTCTTTAGAGTGAATCTTCAGTATGAAAAACAATACAGATGAAGTTTTAGTACAGAAAATGGCATATCTTTTCCACACCGTGTGTGTGTGTGTGTGTGTGTGTGTGTGTGTGTGTGTGTGTATTTGTGTCTGTGTATGTGTGTATACAGATTCACTTGTACAATTGTACAAGTGAATTTGTGTGTGTGTATTTGTGTTGCATGTTAAGATGTGTGATTGTGTTTATTTTGTAGCAATATTGGAACATTTTGTATAAACACATTTCAAGCACTCACACCACAGCTGGAATGTTACATCCTCCATCTGTTTCCTGAACCCTATACTTCTCAACCCTTCTTTTGGTCGACTTTTTGACACCAGTAACATATTTCAGGCAGCAGTTCTCATAGGAACCTATACAAAAAGAAAGAAAAGTCCATTTCATATTGTAATTGTTGCTATCAGTGATGGTAAAGTTTGCTGATACTGCTGATACACATCACACAAATAATGACAGCAGAACATGACAAGGGGATGAGTAAATGAGGATATTTTCTCTAACTATATTGAACACAGTGCATGCACTTTACCACCTTGACACCATTCGGCCATTCAGGATTTGTTAAGTTGGTCCGACAGACCATCAGCAGAGACCCACACAAGACACTTACCTTGAGCCAGGCTTGGGCACATGCACGCCAATATCAGCACAAAGAACAGAATAGAGAACTGCATGGCTGAATCCCTGGAGGTAACAACCTGCAAAACATTAGTCATCTTTTACTGGCCATCTGTCACAATCCAGAGAGGAAGTTGTTGTGCAATTCTTTTCAGTGCAGACCATACATCAAAAAATTATGTCAAGTATTTTTATGCAGATGCAGCATCCAGTCTAAAAACAAATATCTTATTAGAGGTTGATATTTATGCATACACATACATACAGCTTCAAGCTAACAAGCTTACAACTTACAATAACCAGTGGATGGCTGCTGCTTTGGTGTTTTCTGCTCCTTTACTGACACTAATCTTCCTCTTGTCTTTTTATAGTAGATGTTTACACACCATTACCTATTACCCACCCTCTAGACTTGTTCTTCCACGCCTCCTGCTGTTCCCTCTCAGATTTCAGGATCAACCGCATGAATGACTGATACCACGGTCCATTCGTTTAGAAAAACAAATGCAAAAAAAAAGCCACATGGAAAAGATCAAAAGATTTGGTTTCACAACCTGAAATCTAAGCAGTGTAGAAGTCCTTATTTTCTCAAAGTTCATGTATGTTGTCAGTTGCAATCAGATCAGTATCAAAATCCAAATACCCTCAATCTGTAAAGAATGGGTTTGGAATGGATTTTTAACCTTAACGTTGAAGTTGTAAATTTGTAACATTGCTGGGATTACATTACAGTGCTGGGATTAGTAGCTAGAGCATTTATCATTTATCAATTAACTTCCCAACAGCCAAGAGATATACATTTGCCTTTAAATCTCACTGCACAGAATCCATAGTCCATACCTGTAATCCTAAGTGTGGATGTATGATACGGTAACTCGTCTGCAAGTTTACATGTCAACATGTAAATCCAATTTTCCCTTTGCAACGCATTAAACAAGTAGCACTGAATTCATTATAATTTATGTGAATGTATTTGCTGTCTTTAATATGAAAGCCACATTCTTGTCTAAATCACAACAAGCCCACGACTATTGCACAACAGTTTGTTCTTAAAACCATGCCAATTTCTTTAAGGCAGTGAGGCATAAACAGAGAGCTGTGCCAACAATAACATAAATCTAATCCAAGTTAGAACCTTTTACGGTCAAATTGCTCAATAATTAACCGGAAATGTCAGCATAACTTTTTACAAGAAATCCAAACTATATATTTGTTGTCTTCTGAATATAGGTTTGACCCAACACATATAGTCAATAAAACTACGACTGAAAAGACTGGATATAATACTGGACTGAAGACAATACTTAATACTGAAATAAGACTGGAACATTCAAAGATGTTGAGATGAATCATAATACAAGCAAAGCTTAAGATGTTAGATCCTGAGTATTAAAAGTTATACAGCAACACAATATGTGAACCCTCAGTGATGGGTTTCTGCAGTAATTGGTCATTAATGTGATCTGATCTTCAACTAAGTCACAAGCAAACAAACAATGTCCTGAAGCTAATAAAAAAATTAAAAAAACACACACACACACACACACCAAAAAAATTAAGCAAGCCCTTTAATAATCGATTGAATCTCCTTTGAGAGTAATAAGCTTAGTCAAGCACTCCTTGTAATTAGATCAGATTGTCGCCATTCAAGAAGAATTAGCCCATTCTGCTTGAGTTCAGTCGTATGAGTGAATGGCTCTGCTGAGGTTATTGGTTAAGGTCTGGGATGACTGAGCCACTCCTATAGATATATTTTCCTTTTTTGAAGCCATGCAGTGTAGATTGACAGAGCTTTCCCCTGTGGCTTTTATTTATTTATTTATTTATTTATTATTATTATTATTATTATTATTATTATTATTATTACTAACCACATATCATGTTCTTCCAACTGTACTACTGCATTAAGATGATTTTCATGTTGCCCTTTTTAAGCAGTGCACTCTTTCCAAACAACCCAATCTGTTTTTGTCAACTCACAAACCACTCTCCCTGAAGCATTGCTCTTTCTTTTTTGGAGAGCATGCTGCCTGGCGTCCCGCTATGGACACCCTGTCTGTTCAATGTTTTACATGGTGGGCTGGTTTTACTTATGGTGGAGATGATGCATTTCCAACTGACTTTTTCATGCGTTTACCTCATTGATGTTTCGGCATTGTGCCTTCTGGAGTCATCTTGGCTGAGTGGCCACTTCTACGGAAACTATGCAATAATGTATTATCACATTAGACAGATATTTCCAATGCATAATAACTATTTGTTGTGGTTATTCTAAGATCTCTTTCTTGCAATGCATGTTTTACATAAGAAGTTTCTTCTCATGAACAGCAAAAAATGCATTTTCACGTGTTTCCTATAAAAGTTATAGCTCTAACCCACACGTCCAAACTTGTTTCATTGATTTTAACTCCAGGCTTGTTAACATCTGACTAGAATTTGTTTGATGCCGTTAGCCTTGATTTTTCTTACTTTTTGAAATGACATGAATGTTTTAATGATCTATTTAACATGAATGAGATGAATGCAATAATGTGTGTGTTATCAATGAATTTATATCCTACTTTGATGCAGAATAATTCCAAAGGGTTTACATTTTTTCTTGCCACAGATTCTGCCATTGCATCAATATACTTACTTAGCCTATACTTTCAACACACTGAACAATTATCCATCCATTCACTTTTTAACAGACAGTCCATAAAATGAGGACTTTTTTAGGCAATACGCTTTTGGATGTCCATGATCTCTGCAATTGATGTGACTTTCAAAAACAAACTTTGATACACAAACCCTTGAATGCCCTCAGACTTTTTACACAATAAACTTACCGGTTTACTCAACTTTTCCAGGAATTAAGAGGCGTCGTTCCAGAAACAATGTTTGGACGCTTGTTTGGAGAGTAGTGTCTTATCTGGCATTAATAAGGGGAATTCAGTGATCCGTCATGGTTTTATATCATCCCTCAGCTAAAATTCTTATCAAAGTTCTCTCATCTCATATGTCAAAGGTTGACACTGTTCAGGTTAAGGCAGATGATGATATGCTTTGATATCAGCATCATGCTTTGATGATTTTTTAAAATATATTTCAAGTCAAATTGAACTCAAATTCTTTGTTTGTTTACGCAAACCTGGCCAAAGCTGATTCTGATTCTGAACAATTATTGTAACTGCTCTCTAGTCAGTGAAGAGACTGACAGGAAATGAGTGGGAAAGAGAAATGGGGTGCAGGAAATCAGAGTCAGAATCAGAATCAGGTTTATTGCCAAGTAAGTTTTCACATATAAGTATAAGTATATATACTTTTTTGATCCCGTGAGGGAAATTTGGTCTCTGCATTTAACCCAATCGGTGAATTAGTGAAACACAAACAGCACACAGTGTACACACAGTGAGGTGAAGCACACACTAATCCCGGCGCAGTGAGCTGCCTGCTACAACGGCGGCGCTCGGGGAATATACAAGGAATTTACTTTGGTCTCAATGTGCATGACATACAATAATTAAAATACATAAAATACAATAACACAATAAATAGACAATATTTTGAAGGCTTGCTTTTTTGCCTTTATTGAGATAGGACAGTGAAGAAGAATGAAATGAGCAGAAGAGAGGGAGAGAGGGAAAGAGGGAGTGGCATTTGGAAAAAGCAGCATATTGGATGTGCGTCAATTATTTTAAATAATTAATTCTCAATACCAATTTCAAGTTTTTGCCTGAAATTGAACAGCGCCTACTTCAGAGGCCACTGTTCCCACCTAATCAAATGTTTAACCTCTTTGGAAAACTGAGAGCCTGTAGTTTCTTAGGAAACAATCAGAACTAGAAAATGTAATTTCGAGGAAATTACCAGTGCATGAAAATATAAACATACTGTACACAGAGGCGCACCTTGTCAACAGGCAAACCAAGCAACTGCTTGGAGCCCCGAGCCGCTAGGGGGCCCCCGACCTGGTCTCAGCGCGTTTGCCTGTGGGTCAAGCGAGAATTTCGTCCATAGAGATTGAATGATGTATTTTGCGTGCTCCTGCCCTGTTGTACAAACAGTACGTGCATATATAGGCCCTATGCTATGGCCTTATGAACAGCGGATCTGTGTTCAAAAAAGTTCAAAGAATCCGCACATATTTAGGCAACTGTGGTAAACGTCAATCGAGGGTGCAGTGATGACGGATCAACATTGGATTTTGGCATTTAGCCTACTCAATGAAGTTATAGTAGGCTAATTTTAATTGGCAGAAAGATTGAACATGGTTTGCTACATCTATACGACAGTAAACTTCAGCTAGCTAGCGGCAGTTACAACTAGTTAAGCAAGGAGATGGTTAACGTTATGTTTGTATTAGGGCTGTCAGCCATAACATGTTAATCGCGATGCAGTAAGGACCAAGCATACGCGTTAATTTGTTAGAACCCAATTGACGCAAAGCAAAGATTGTTAAGGCGGAGCAAGATGTTTCATCAGGAGCCACTTCCGGGAACCCGGATCGCACGAGGGGGGGTCAAAATCCCCCTTTATGCAGAGCAGAGGCAGCGACTGCTCCATTGAAGTCTATGGACATAGCTCAGAATTTCACCACATATGCTAAGGTCTTGGTTCTATAGAGTTAGGAATGTGAATTTCGGGCACGTTTTCATGATCCTCAAACCCTTCTTTCAGGTGCATTTTTAGCATTTTTGAGCATTCCAGTCTGGAGAAAATCAACCTTATATTAGGTGTGCGCCGGTTATTTATGCAGCTGCTGTTGGCCGGTTGCAATGTACGCTCGTCAATACGTCATCGACACGCCTCTTTATGCAGACAGGATTCGATCCCCATTTCGCGCCCATAGACATGAACTACGACGAAGTATCTTGCTCCGCCTTAACAATCTTTGCGCAAAGTGCGTCAAAAATAGACCCTTTCTTCTTTGTTACATTGTTCCGGAACCGTTCATTGCAGCGAGATAAACTTTTATTGCGTGACAGAGCAGAAGTGGGGCTTTCCAACGAGACTGCGCACTTGTCTGTACGATCTGGTCTGTATACGGTACGATACGGTCTGTACGAAGTATGAAAATAAATCAAAATCATGAAATTAAATCAAATTGCATCATATTACAGTCTATACTTCTCTGCGTTCACCTGCTCACCCATTACTCTCGTTTGAATTACTCGCAAACCCGTGATCGCATAGATATGGCAAGCATATCAGATGAAAGAGGAGACACAGGGCTATCCATTGATACCACGAATATCGATCCTTTTGGCTTATAAAAACAGATGAAGTAACTGCAAAATAATAACGTAATGTACACAAACCAACGCTGCACACCCATTACTCTCGTTTGAATTACTCGCGGACCCGATAGGGGCTACATTACAAAATATAAGATTTTTTATAATACGTTTTTTGTATTTTTATTATTTAACATAAAAACCTAATGGTGATATAACATAATGGTTATAAAACTTGTCGGTAGGGCCCCCTTGGAATTTTTGCTTGGGGCCCCCACAGACTCTAGAATCGCCTCTGACTGTACATGTATATTAACATAAAATGCCAAACAAACTTTTATTTGGAAACAGTTGGCAGGAGTCATAGTTGATAACAACTGACAGTTGAAATGGCTGAACAGTTAAATAGTTGAGTAGTTTAAATAGTTAAATTATTTAATAGTGAATTATTGTAGTGAGGATATTTATTTTGAAACAGTTGTGGGCAGAGGAAATAGGAGTCTTAAGAGAGCCAGATTGTATGCTTAAAGCCTGAGACAGAGTATATAGTTTAAAAGTTGAATGTAGATAGTGTAATGTATGTTGATAGACAGAAAGTTGAATGGATGTTGATAGGCAGATTGTTTAATGGATGTTGATGGATAGTTTAATGGGTGGATGAGTGAATGGTTTGAAGAGGTTGAAATTGAATGGATAGAAAGTTGGATGGAATGTGCCTTATATCCTTGTAGAATGGAGAGACACAGAGAGAGTTGGCCTAGTTAAGCAGAAAGCAGTTGATTCACTGCAATCAGTTTAACTGGCCCTTTGGTGGGTCCTAGTAGTAAGCAGCTGGAAGTTGATACAGGTGCAAATCAAGTTAATTAGCCCATTGTGATGTCATCAGCCCATGTTAAGTCTATGGGGAAAAATAAGCTTGTTTTTTATTAATCTTCAGAACTTTCTGTTATAAAAATCACACACCTGCTGCATCTGAAGGCCCACGCATGGTAAGGCCTGCGACTATCACTCTACACGCCCCGTTTCACGTCACGTTTTAATTTGCTAGCTGGTCCTGCCTCCTGGATTCCCAAAATGCCGGATCATGTGAACAGATCTGCAGGCCGGCAAATTTTCACCTTGTTTTTAGACACACAATGTGGCAAAAAGACGTAGCCTACCTCTTCTTCATGCGAATTTTGCATGATGTCAGTGTGAAAGGGGCTACAGCAACATAAATTTGTACACATATTTTACATGAAAGATGTTGTCATATTGATTCCCAGTCCAAGCCTTCAAATGGTGTATGACTATTCTACACATGATGCATAAAAATTACTTAGAATGTTGGGGGGAGGTGGGGGAGTTGGTGGAGGGGGGGAAACTGTTTCATTTATGGAACACCTGAGAACTCAGCAGCAACAGAGGTCTGTGAGTGAAGGATTAGGCTATTATTGTTAGACAGGCAATGTGTTGGCCCAGGGCAGTGTTTCTTAAAGTGTTTCTCTGCAAGCTATCCCACGGGTGAAATATAATATAGATCGGTTGTTTGCAATATTGAACCAACTTGTATGTAAATCCAAACAGTTCTGCAACACTGCTACGCCAGTTAAATCATGAATCCTCTGACACAATAAGCAAGGTGGTTCAGTGAGGTGCAATACTGTTGGAGTAGACCTAGATTTACTGTTTTTTTTGTTTGTTTTTTTGAGCTAGGTGGTCCATGATTTTTTTTTATTGGTTAAGTGGTCCTTGGTCTGAAAAAGTTTGAGAAACACTGGCCTAGGGGCTATATCTGTCATGAAATGTGTAAACTAGGCCTACAGTTATCAATTGACTTCATGTTGTAATGCCAGGCAGTGGCTCCTCCTGCTGTAGTACAATCAGGCTACTGGTGGCCGACAGGTGCTCAGCCAGAAATAGAGAAAGAATTTTCATTCATTTCATTTCATTCATTTCTTCCTGCTGACTGCCAAGAAAGCAAGCAATTCATAGGTTTCATCAGGTCCCTTGTCACAGGTGCATTAATCAAGCATGCATCCTGCATTAATCTAGGTGCTTGATTTTATACACCTGTGGCAAGGGACCTGATGAAACCTATGAATTGCTTGCTATCTTGGCAGTCAGCAGGAAGAAATGTTATGAAAATTCTTTCTCTATTTCTAGCTTTCTATCTCTATCTCTAACCCATGAAATGACTAAACGGCCCCATTCACACCGGCCCACGCACGCAGCATGCTCTAAACGTCACAAACGTCATGTCAGCTGAGCAGTCATATGACCAATTTCAAGCACGGAACTGGTAGTGGTATTTACCGAAGAGAGGACAACAAATAAGCAGACTAACTGTATACGACCTTTAAGATGTTCAATGTGCAGGTATTTACTCTATTTTTAATACATTACCCCCCGCCTTCATTCGAATCTTGTGCATGTCAGTAGTTATAATGTAGATGATTAGCCCAGTCAGACGGCTACGGTTAGCATCTAGCCTAGTCAGTGTTTATTGCACGATGTAGTATGTATCGATCGACCGACTCCTTGTCAAATTCTGTTAACAGTTGTTGTAAATGTCCTGACGGTGTCTTGCAACAAACAGAAGATGTCACCAGGTGTCCGACTGTTTTTGTCCGTAGTAGGCATATGCTGTATGGTTGTTTTAAGTGGTAAGTAAAACCTAAGTAAAAACCAAACCGAAATCAATGTTTGTCATCTCGTGCCGTTCTGTGATGCCATATGTTTCTTTGCTTTTGTGGGTTTCAGACTCAAGCGTTCTCCTCACTGTTCCAGGAACAGTAGATTTAGAGCAGGGCTCATCTAAGAACATTACTATTGACTCAAGGTAATCTAGTCATCACAAATGTTGTGTTATTGTACGTAGGTTGGCTGCACATTTACCATTACTTTCTATTCTTTCTTTATGTAGTGCCTCGCTGAATGTCACTGTTGCTATCCTTTTCAACATCACCTATGCATCACAGAATTATACTGCAATTATTGGACTTCCCAGACAGGTAGGGTTATATCGCTTTTATTCTGATCATTGGGCCAAAGATGACACAATTTGGAGTGACACATGACTCATAACTATGTATTGTGTTAATCATTTTCATTCACACTTCACTTAATTAACCGTTCATTACAGGTTTTTCTTCCAGCTGAAATTACCTCCACTCAGTTTGAGGTCCTGGCAAAAGATGTAGGTCAAGTTACTGCTTACTTATACAGCAACAGTACAGAAATATCCAGGTATGCCTGCCATATGATCCACAGATCTTAATGATTAGCCACATTCCGGTGTCAAACATTACTTCTAAAGTGTACCAAAAGTGAATGACAAGTTCAACTTATGGCTAATTCATGCACAATTACTGTGTCCTTTTCAGTCTTACATCGAGGATCAGATTTCTGGTGGTCAGAAGTAACATTCTTGCAATAATTAATCAAGTTATTGGTTGGATCTACTTTGTGGCGTGGTCTATTTCATTCTATCCTCAGGCATATGAAAATTGGAAACGGAAGAGGTAGGCTACTGTCTTTTCTTGGCCCCATTTCTGTCTTTAAACATTTCCTTAGTGGATTTGTATGTGGTGTATAAAAAGGCTGTTTGTGCATTCCCTTGATAGTGTTGTGGGCCTGAACTTTGATTTCCTCGCACTCAACCTAACTGGATTCTTTGCCTATAGTGTCTTCAATGTGGGCCTTTTCTGGGTACCCTACATTAAGGTAGGAGCTCCCATTCTCTAGATGGCCATCATAGCTGGTGAATTCAGTAGAATTCAGTAGTCTGAGCAAAAAGTAAACACACACCTTGTGGTGCTGAGCGGCCAAACAGAAAGTTTGTGAATCGGAAGTTTGAGTGTGCGACGACACTTTTTTTCTGTTTGGAAAACGGATTCAGTGACAGCCAATGTTAACCTATCAAGAGCAAATGCTCTTGGTATGAATACGGCACAACTGGTTTGTAGCAGTCTGTTGTGTTTTTTTCTTTTTTCTTTTTTTAAAGCATATGGCAGACTTCAATAAAATGTCTATCTTTAACGGATAGGAAGAGTTCTTGAAAAAGGATCCAAATGGAGTGAACCCTGTGGATGCCAATGATGTGTTTTTCAGCCTTCATGCAGTGCTGCTGTGCCTGGTGTATGTCTGCCAGAGCGTTATGTATGAGGTGAGGAACTGAAGCTTCATATCAAATCAGGAAATGCCATCCTACCTTGAAGTTCCTGGTATCAGATCTTGTTCAACTGAAAGGAGACTTTCATGTTAAAACTGATATGCAAATACATCAGTAGAATAGTTAGTACTATAAGTAATTAAGTCGCTTTGGATAAATGCGTGGGTAAATGCACCAAATGAATATATAAGTAAAAATGATTTATATGGCATTTTCCCCCAGACACAAGTCACAACGTGCTTTACAAGAGAAGGTAGCACTAAACGGATAAAACACAATGCACAACAATATATAAAGTAAAACAAAAGATGCATAGACAGCAAATCCAAAAAGGAAAGCACAGTGAATGTAGTGAGTAACTTGAAAGCCTGTCTAAACAAGTGGCTCCTGCCATTTAAAAGAATTCACAGAATCAGCAAACTTGGGGTGTGGATGTACCATAGCTGAAGTAATATGGCTGTAAAAGCTCTGTCCTCACATGTTTTTCAGCAGGTGAAACATTGTTTGATTTGAATAGGATTTAATATTGCACATTTGTTTTGTCCTGGAACCATGGTAGTTACAGATTGTTTGTGCTTTCACATTCTCCACATTGTCTCACCACCTCCGATGTGAGAATATAGAGATTAGAAACCTATTACTTTAAATTCTGTATTTTCATGAACTAGTTATTGTGTGCTGAGGTTCAGCATAGCTTAACCAGAGGGAAGGATGCCAGTAACTAATCAACAGAGTAGCAATGGCTAAGGCACTTACTGTAATTCAAATGACTATGTCAGAAACTGTGTGTAGGTAGCAGGCTGTAATGATGTTGTATTTGTTCGATGTGTTTGATTGATTGATTGCCTTACAGAGAGAAGGGCAGAAAGTGTCAAAGGTGGCCATGGTCTTACTAGCGGTGGGCTGGACGTTTGCGCTGGTTTCCCTCTTTGTGGCCATCGCTGGAAAGATTACTTGGCTGGATTACCTGTACTACTTTTCCTACATTAAACTGGCTGTCACTTTGGTCAAGTACATCCCTCAGGTAGATATACCAAGTAATAGCCATTATATCAGCCCCATTTCCAAGATTTATATAGTAAAGTATATTGTGGTATTTTTCATTTGATTTTTCAATGTCAGCTCATATCATTTTGTATAAGGATACACTGCTCTGGGTATTCTTTGTATCATATGAATGGCATGTACTGTATGTTATTTTAATAAGTTATGTTGCTTTACATTTTGGATGTAAGCCATCATGCAGGTAGTGGCCAGGCTCACCACAACCCCCTCTAGTCCATAAAGTTTAACATGGTATCCTAATTGCATCCAAGCGAGCGACTAATGTAGCATTGCATGCTCTCGGTCCACAATGATTCTGTTAAATATGCCCTTCTATTGCGTCATATTTCAGTGTACAGTTAGGACATTCCAACTGAAAACTATGTAATTAAACTGATTTTATTAACACTCGCTTGCAATTAGGATTTGGTGTAAATCCATTCAACTCGTATCAAATTTTGTGTTTACTTCCACAAGGTGGTAGGCTTATGGTTGCTTAATTGAGAGAAACCATGCATTGACTACACTACACTTGCAGTATGAATGTATACATTGTTTGGTGCCAAATCCTTTTTAGGTCTACATGAACTACCAGAGAAAGAGCACAGAAGGCTGGAGCATTGGCAATGTGCTGCTCGATTTTACTGGAGGCAGTTTCAGCATCATTCAGATGTTCCTGCAGTCTTATAATAATGGTGAGTACTAACGGCATGTAGACTCAAAACACATTACACATTTGCTATCTGTGTTTTCTTTGGTTTGGGTGCATAACAATACTCCTGAAGACCCAGCTCTTTAGAGAACATCTCATAGCACGACTTACAACAAATCTTGCTGATCCTAGCACTTACCACCTGTCTTGAACTGACACTCAACTGTTTAAAAAAACAGCACTCACTAATGCACTTATTCTTACTGTACTCTACCGTTTTTAAATTGTCCTAAAATTGTTGAGAGAAACTGTTTACCATGTTGTTAGTCGCTTTGGTTAAAAATGTGTCAGCCTAATGTAATGTATGACTTATGGTGATTTGCTTGTTTGTTGAATTACAGATAAATGGAGACTAATTTTTGGAGATCCCACAAAGTTTGGCTTGGGTTTGTTCTCCATATTTTTTGATGTGATCTTTATACTTCAGCACTATTGTTTATACCGGAAACCAGGGTCCCCGTATCAAATGATACAAGACGAAGAGTAGGAGTGAATGTGAACTTAACTGCTTTATACCACAAAGGCCTTGTCATGTTTGGTTAGTTTGATAGTTTAAAGTTATTTTAACTCTAATTTAAACTCCAGTCTAATCTTAAGGGATCAGACACATCATGAATATTCTTTTTGCTGTCTCAGTTATTGTACCCACTTATATACATTTTCAGGTAAATGAGAACATGCTATCGGCATTTGGACCAAATAGCCTACACAGATTTGACTTGATTTTCATTGAAATTTAAACAATGATTCACATATCAAATTCTAGTTTTGTAGGGTTTTTTGTTTCTTTTGATTTATTATTTTATTTTTTAAATTAAAGGGAAATAAAAGGGAACATTTTATATTTTTGAGCATGTTCTAAAAAAAAATCCTTGGAAATGCATGCAAGCCAGAAGTCAAGACTGCTCATCACCCTCTGTGTTGGCTGGAGCATAGCATTTTGAACGGTTACAGTTGTTTAATAATGTCAATTTAGATAAGAATGGACTTGAATACACCTGTCTTTGCTCCCTGATATCTTTGGGATTTTAAACACTCCTAGGTTTGGCCTATTCTGTCTGTAGCCTTGGAAACATATCATCCTAAATGCAAATTACACCAGTCTACAAAGAAGCATTTTTGTAATATGGTCTTCTTTACTGAATACTGTGTTACACAGGTAATTGTTGTTACTGTTACCGTTACACAGGTAATTGCTCTTATTTTCTGGTATTACCAGTTAATTTTAAAAAAAGTCCTTCACTTTTGGTTTTGAAAGGCAATAATTAAATCATTCTCTATTTTACCTTTATAAAAATGCAACCCACTCTATTTGTGTATACCGGAATACTATGAATGTATGATGTAAGATTAAATGTATGAAATAAAAAGATTTTACTATTTTGTCGTCTTGCGGTTGGTTATTTATTGCTGGAGTTGCAGGTGAATCCTGCCATCTGGTGGTGGGCTATGCATTTATTTATTTATTTATTTTATTTATTTATTTATTTATTTATTTATTAAATACAAGGACTGGTTCTAAAGGATCTTTGATATACAGTACATGTTTTCCTTTTCTGTAAAAAATATATTCTTACACTGTTTTCTTTCACCTCCCTGTTCAGCAAGGATTATGTGCCAAACACAAATAGGGGAACTGAGGAGTAGGCTACATTAAATGCTTGTTAAATTAACAACACTACTCGAACACATGCCAACAAAGAGGAAACGCGCATGTCACTCGCAGGGGATCATGGGTGTTAGTAAGGAAGTAAAATGGCGGACTTGGCAAACGAAGGTAAGCACTCTCTGAATGCGTAAGGGAACTTAACCTCATTTACAGTTAATTCATTTGTGTTTGTGTTGTCAAAAATGTGTAGGAAGTATGATGCAACATACTGATCAGTCGTAGCCTTAAACTAAGTGGAAGTGGTAGAAAGGCGTTGGAGAAACTACTCGGGGTTGTGATCCTGATCTTAGCTAGCAAGCTGTATTTTCATGAGGGGAGGGAGGGGATGGGAGGCAGGCCAATCCGACTCGCAAAACAAGAGAACTAATAAAGCGTTTTCGGAATCATGGTTTTGAAGTTAAAATCCTGTCAGTGTAATTTAGAGGCATGCTGTTGTCTTGACATTTTTGACAGTTGTGTTAAGCTTTTAACGATGTGGTCAAGTATGTCAGCTTGGGCCAGGTTGGAACGTTAAGTTGCTAACGTTAATATTAGCTAATTGACGTAAGTGTGCAAACTGGCCATTTTATCATCTATCTAATATTAACCCAACCTTGTTGAATGATCGTAAACCCAGATAACAGCACGTTATTATAAGCAGAGCATGCAAGAGAACCTTCACGATGCCTACTCAGAAATAAAACAACGGTTTTGTGCAAATCTTGTAGGTTAACGTTAAACGTTATTTGGATCTCTAGCTGTGCTTCTACGTTTTCCATTTGAAGAAGGTGATGGGATGGGTAGTAGTAACGAAGACAACAGTTAAGTGAAAGGTAGCGTTAGCGAAAGTATACGGATTTGGTCATTAGGGTTCCGTCTAACGGACATGCATTGTTAATCCGCCTTTAGGATTTTTTCCTTCCTGTTCTAATCCAGCATGTCTCGCTGAGGAAATCAGATGCACTGTTGGGATTTAGATTAGTTGGATCTGACGCTACTGGCGGTCTAACCCAGTTGCGTCTGGACGCTTCCTCTAGGTTTGTAGTCTGACATTCGCATTATGTTCAACCAGCGGGCTCTAACGTACTGCAGAAGTAAAAACTACCTTTTTTTTCGAGACTTTGAGGTGTTGAAAATTGACATCCATAATTAACTGTACAGACCAGAGTTTCATGTCGAATATGTTTAGGTCTATTTGTGAAGCAATATTTAAGAACGATTCATACATTTCTGCAAATCGTACCCGGAAAAGATAAGCTGATATCAAGAGGTCACACCCCCTCTAGAGCTAAGAGGCTACAGTACAGGTGAATGGAAGAGTTAGAAAGATAAATGTCTATCAAATATGTCCACTGGAGGCCATTCTCGGTTTCTTTCTATTCTCAAATAGAAATACTTGCTGTATGTATGTCTGATATTGTCCACTTGACATCAGTGGACAATATCAAGTTTAACATGATGAAGACTTGCCATAGTATCTTCATCACTCCTATGTCAGCTAATGACTCTTCTCCCTGTCCAATGTTTTACCAGGAGGATTGTGAGGTGAGGAGTAACAGTGATTGTTATAACAAGAGCTAGGGATCAGAGATGACAGCATGGCTGATGAGGGTGAGTGTAGAGAGAAGCTTACAGATCAGAGAAGTGCCAGATGTTACTGAAAAGATGTGTGTATCATTAATTGTCATTGAGGGTTTTTTTGTCTGACATTTACAAATCCCCCATGGCCTCTAAGAAACGGCACACTATGATAAGGAGACCAGTATCCTATGATGACACAGGCTACTGATAAAGATAAAGCATCCTAACTAGGGTTGGGTACCGTTTCAATTTGAACGATTTCGATTCCAATTCTGATTTATTATTTCGATTCCGGTTCCTAACGATTCTCGATTCCGTTTTTTTTTTTAAAGGCAGGGTCAAAAAAAGTTTAGGATATTTTAAATGAGCTAGCTAACCAACGGTCTTTCTCAGGGTATCTGCACATTTTCCAAGTGCAAATTTAAATACTTTTCAAGACATCTAAATGAAAATTAAGACTATACCACGACAAAAAGATATATATGACTGTTTATGCAATAGTTTTTTTTTCCTACTAATTTTAACCCCCACCCCATTTTGGATGTCTACAGAGGTTACCAAATATATTTTGGCGAAAGAAAAATAATTGTGTGTGAATTACCTTCACAGCTATAAATGCCCAATTTTAGGGTCTGGGCTGCTTGCTTTTGAAGCTGGCTGTACATATTTGGTTTTGCTTACTGCTGAGGCTGACTGTTCTTCACCTGTGTCTGTAGTAGCCTAGGGCTACTTGCCAAAGACATGTGCACTAGACTGGATTCCCTTCAATATTTTTTTCAAAGTTAGACTAAGCTATTTACATATTTTAATACGCCTACTTTATATAATTTACTATGTGCATCTATTGTCCAATATGCAGCACAGCAAATTAAAGTTAATCCACTACTTTACATTTTGCATACCAGTTGTATCTAAACCAACCAAAGCTTGACTGAAACATTGTAAAACCATTGACTTGTTTTAAATTAATTAAGAGACAGGTCCTCCTCGCATGATCCTGCTAAAAAACTGCTGGTTTCATCTCAAGCAGGCACGTATTATGAACGCACGATTTTTTTTTTTATGTAGCAGTCGCCGACATTCCAAAAATATGCGGTTATATTTCACAACTTTTGCGAAGTAGGCCTAGCCTACTGTGAAACGCTGACAAGCAAGCTGCTGGCAGATATTACAGGTAGGCTATTATAACTTAGACAGATATTTTCTTCCCTAGGCTAAGCCAGCAACACACGCTGGAAAGATGCAAACAGATCAACTTAACATATACAGTATGTCCTCCTGATTGCGAAGCACTGCACATCATTTGACCAGCAGTCTTCGCGTCCATAGTTTGTGAAACGATGCTGCGTCCGAGCAAAGACTTTAGATGCAAGCGCAACTCCAAAAAGGAGAACAAATGAGCGTCTGGCTTGAGGCTCTGCCGGACAGGGCTTTTAAAATCCATATGTCCGGCCTAAATTCGAACATATGGACAACCTATCGCTAACTGGCTTACCAACTCTTTCTCCCGCTCATTCTACCATAGGCTCCCTCATTCCACGTAGACTACCTGTCTATCGCTCAGGCCTACACCACACCACCAGCTACACCACGAAAACGTCAGGCATATTATTTTGTACATGGGCCTACTGTATTATTACCGTTTTCACACCTTTAACCAAACCCGTGAAAAACATATTCTCACTGCGACCACTACACTTCCTCCCGTTGCCTAAGCCTAGTCACTTATACAATTGCGTTTTAAACAGGCTACACGAAACTGGGTGGAGACATCACTCGCTCTCTTGCACTCGCTGGCGGTCCCATACGTAGATTTAATACCTCTCTTTCGAAAATTCAGTTGTATTTAGGACTTTTTAAGGATCCGCGGGAACCCTGCTTTCTGAATGAAATGGTCTGACATTCTCCATGAATTTTAATTCTATGAACTATGCGCTTCGTTGGTGTTTAGCCGTTTATTCTTCCGGTCGGCGGACAGGGAATCGAAATATGAACTTTTGAACGATTCCGGGAAAATCGCAAAGAATGTCCCGGTTCCAACCAATACTCGGTATTCGATACCCAAGCCTAATCCTAACATTCTTTGAACTATGTGTGCTTTACATGCTGTACACACCCATAACTTTTCCATTAGTATTGTTTCACTAACAAAGGCAGAACCAGACTGATTAGATCTTGTAAAAGGCTTGACTCTTTGAGTGTATCTTAGGAGGTTTGGAAAATATTTGTCAGGAGTTAGACAAAAGACCCACTGTTTTGACCCTTACTAAATCCTGACCCAACAGGTAAGAGAAATTATTGGAGAAGGGGCACATTAAAATGTATTTTTTTCTTAGTAATTTATATGCTCTTGAATTTCCCCTGGGGATCACTAAAGTATCTATCTATCTATCTATCTATCTGCATTGGGCTATATTAAAGTATCCTGCATTTTCACACAGTTTGGTTGCCATGCTATTTAATTTGAGTTTATACTAGTAAAATGAAATGCATTATGGTGTTAGCCTTATTAGATGTAGGGTACTTTTTCATTGTGACTTTTATCAAGAAAATTAACTGTTGATCATTCGAAAGCCATTCAGCACAAAAGATATCTAAAACTTTAAATTACTCTAGATAGTCATTTCTATATTTCGACAGTAGAGAAGAACATTTAATCCGTTTAAGGGCGTTAAAATGTCTTGGTTCATACTTCAGGGATGCACAGAGCTCATTTTTATTAAATGAGAAATAAAAGCCTAACACAGACTAACCTGAGGGGAAAATCGCCTAGTTTTGCCTTAATACTGACACAACTCTGCCACAAAATGGGGTCATCATCACTTCACTTGCATCACATCACTTGTGGCCCTCAGGGACATGCGAACGCAGTGCTTGTTCACGGACTGTGAAATTAAAGTAACCCGAGTCATACACGTATCTGCAAGCTGAGCCAACATCACCACTGGCTAAAAATAGTCCACAGCAAATTATACAGGAGCTATGTTTCTTTTGGACATTTCTGTCGTCCTTTAAATACACTAGCCAGCCTGTATGGTCAACATTTTGGCCCGTCTCAGCTGCTGTGGATGAGTAGCACTCAAATAGAAGCACCCTCCGAGTGGCTCGACCTATTCTAGGCTCAGTGAGTGTATCGTCTCATGACTCGGGAGCCTGGCTCCGGGCCACAGAATGATGTGCTACATCTCAGGACTAGTACAGTATTCTCTGATGAAGCAAGCCTTTGGACTGGGGGCTTTGAAACAAACACTAGTTGGACATCTTTGGAGTACAACCAGCTAATAGGAGTCAGCCTTTTTGTTTATCAAATTTTCACGCAACACCCAATATAGAAATGATCAGAGGTCTAGCCTTCTCCGTGTGACACACTATTAAGATTATTTGGGAAAGGGCGCCATGAAATTGAGTCATTGAAAGCAAAGCCAAATGTTTATTACTGCTAAACAGGTCTCACAATTTGAATTGGATTATATAGAATAATTTGTAATACAAGATTATACTATCATGATACACTATTCACAGTAACAGCCAGTATAATTGCCAGTGAATTGGATTAGCTTAATCACAAAATGTTCAATTGAATATATTAGGTGAGTAATTCCATCTGAACAGTAGTGCTGTCCTCTAACATGCATGTGATATGTCAAAAGTGTTAAACCTAGCAAACACCATGTTGTAACTTGTACGTGTTTATTATAGTGCTGACATGGGGCTGTTCCCAATTTAATAGACTGGTGATGCATTAGGCTAAGATAACTGAGTTATTAACCATAAACAGAGAACCCCTGAGGTTTGTTATGTTTAAACCAGCTTAATTAAGAAGTGAAGACAGCTCAAGTAATATGCTTGACAGTTGACACTTCAAAAAATTGCAAAAGTGTGCTTGCTCAACTATATATCACCAAGAGGAGCAGAAATGGGAATTTAAACATGTCAGAACAATGTGTTTTAACTAAGTATTATCGAAAAGAATGGTGGAACTTGGGAGAAGGGTGGAATGGTGTCTTCATCTGGTCCAGTCTCTGCAGGTCTCTCTGTCTATCCTTCTCTCTCTCACTTTGTCAGTCTCTCTCACTGTACCCCTGTTTTTCATGGTGGCATGAATCTAATAATAATTATAATAATAATACATTTTATTTATAACGCACTTTAAATCAATTCAATGACCTCAAAGTGCTACAATGCACTTGAAGCCGAACTAAGAATACAGCTTGACCAAGCCTAGATGCATTTAGCCAGCTATTTCACATGTCCAAGTTATTGGAGCCGATATTGTCTATTTTACTGTATTTGTGTCTATCTGTTGGTATGTGTTGCAGTCACTTCCATTGAGCTATAGCAACACAGATTTTTTTGTATTGCAGAAAAACCTGCCATAGCGCCACCGGTGTTTGTTTTTCAGAAAGATAAAGCTCAGAAGGTAAGGCAGATATATATTCAATAATGACCAAATGGCAAAATTTGAAATAGATATTATTCCATTATTTAAATAATTATGATGAAATTGATGAAGTTGTTGGTTTTCCCATGGATCTGCAGAGGTCTCTGGATGGGTCCAGTGCTGAAGATGGAGAGGGTGAGGAGCTTTAATCTAACCTTTTTGTTCAGAAGTATATAAAAGTAAAATTAAGTAAAAAAAACTGTAATCATGCTCACTGGCATCCACTTGTGTTTTAGATTCGGATAAAGAGGACAGTTATAGCCCTCCTGTCAAGAGGGAGAGAACTTCGTCATTAACACATTTCCCACCTTCCAACTCTGGTAACACTTAATTAAAATCCAAATAAAATTTCTATGAATTTATTCAGGACATGGAGTATATTGTTTTTTGTTCATCTGTTCTGATGCATGATTTTTTCCCCCTCGCAGTTTCCAAGAATAATGTGTTCATGCCATCCAGTTTCTGCCAGTCTCCAACTGGAAATTCAGATTCAGAACCAGGTTGGGATTTTGTACTCCTTCCAGGCATTGTGCTGGTGGTATGTTTTTCATAAACAAACTAATCTTTGTGCCTGCACATTGTTATTACCAGAGGAGAAGACGGTTGGCTTTCGCTTGAAACCCCCAACGCTGATCCATGGCCAGGCCCCAAGTGCAGGTAGGCACACGTGATCTGTAGCAGTGTTTTGCTTTGCTACTCCAATCCTTATTAAACCAGGACTGCATAGCTGACAACCAGATTATGGGCCAGTTCCCTGTACATACAGCTCTGGAAAAAAATGAAGAGACCAGTGCAAATTTGAAAATGACCGTCAACTCATTCGAATGTCACTCAGCAACCATAGGATGACCTCGGGAAAAAATGTGCTGTGGTCTCTGAATTTCTTCCAGAGCTGTATAATAAAACTAGTCCTAGAAGGCTTTTTCTCAGTAGAGATCTCTATTAGTCCAGGACTTAATCCATATATGGGAAACGAGCCTAAATGTCTAGCCAGTCTAGACTTTCCCTCCTTGAACATCCAGAAAGTAAGTAGCTGTTTATGAGTTAATACAGAAATGCATGCAAACTCTAAACTAAAACAAATGAAAAAAAAATAAAAGAGACTGTTCAAGTTTCTGGAAACAGGAAGTCATCTGCTCTCATTTTGATGCGCTGTGCCAGGGTTTGTATGTGTGTCTAACTATTAGCACACTCACCCATTTGTGATTTGTTTTGTGTTTAATGCGGCTCTTCATCTGCAGGCGTCCCCAGTCAGAAGCCCAAGGAGCAGCACCGGAGTGTCCTCCGCCCAGCCATGCTGCAGGCACCTCCACCCAAGGCCTTCAGCCAGTGCAGTAAGTCAGCTGGGCCAGAGACCAGAACCAGAATCGTAGCGGCGTTCAGGGGACATGTCAGGGGACATTGTTCATTAACACTGGAGATGGCTGTGTCGTATTAGTGGGAGTGAATATGAACGTTAGGATGACAGTAATTTCTTAGCGCTGCTGTGACATTTGATGTAAACTTGGTAATATATTTGCCCCCCTCTTTGTAGACTCAAAGGGCAGTACCAATGGGCTGAACCAGCAGTCAGAAGGGCCGTCAGATGCTCAGAACAACACCGAGCACTCCAGGGACAGCAAGGAGGACACAGATAAGTCACCGGTGAGACATTTAGGTCTCTGTTTTTCCTTTTTTGCATGCTCTGTCTGTCACACTGTCTATCACAACCTCTGCCATCCTGGATTGAATTCAGTCGAGGGATTGAAAGGATTGAACTTCAAAGTATGTGGGCTGCTCCATGTGCAATGTAGGGTCATGTGAAGAGAGCGCCACGGTGTGGGAGAGGGAATTGGTGAGCTGGGCCTGTCCGCTGTTTTGCCTGCCCTTGGCTCTCAAAGCTCAAGGGCATGTTCAAGTTCCATATGTCATAGTCTGATTGGGTTTCACACAGTACCCCCCACCCCACCCACACACAGAAGCATTTGGTGAGTGCAACTTATTTATAAGATCAAATGGTGCTGATTGTTTCTCCCTGCCTTTGTTCTTCAGGCAAGTGACAAAGCAGAGGATGGAGCCAAGGCTCAGGGGGAGAACACTGTGGGAAAAGGGGCCCCACTGGAAGCCACGTTTGTCTTCGGGCAAAACGTCCGAGACCGAGCCAAGGTTTGGCCTCCTCACATTCTCACAGGGGAGCTGATTCATGTCTGTTCACAATGAGAGAGCGCCTCGGGCCCTGTGGCAGTGTCCTCACTTTGAAATGATTGGATTATTGTTATTGGCATGTGCACTCTTGTCAAGTTCTGTAGCTGACAGCACATTATCAGAAATGCGTTTTTTACAGCCTTATCATAACTTGATGTTGATGCTGTCTTTTTCCTTACTCTCTGACAACATATGGTGATCATTTTTGGAATGGTTACAGTTTATTTTCCATTATTTCCTACATACTGGACCTTTAACTCTTAACGCCTCTAGCACGTTGTAATGCAGTCGCAGGGTTACAAAGCATGTTAGCACTTCCAAAATGAGTACACGCCTCCTCGCGTTGTGAGATGCAAAATGGCCTGTTTCCTGCTTCACAAATGTGCTTACTGTAATACATCTGGGTCATATAAAAATTGTACTTGCTGATTGCCTAACCTCTAGAGAGCTCATGAATACAGTTAATCTTTCAACAGTTGATATTCCCAAACTGCTTTTCTGTCTGGCAAACTGTCTTTGCGGCCTCTCATTTATCACATGACATTTTCAGGTGGAGGAAAGCTGTGATTCCTCGAAAAGCAAAGACACAGGGTCGCCATCAACCGATTCAGAGGAAACCAACTACTTTCTACAGTATATCAGCACCACGGGGTAGGTCTCAGCCTTTGTTTGTGTACAGACATTAAGAGTACCTTCTGGTAAAACAGCCTGACAGATCTGGTCTTGTGTTTTCCCTGAAGCGCCAGCCGGGCTGCCAACAATGCCGACTCCAGTGCAAAGTTTGTGTTTGGACAGAACATGTCCGATCGTGTCCTGGTAAGAGCTGGGAGATTATTTTTGTCCTGTAGCAGTATCTCTCTGGTGTGTCACCCATACACTGTGACTTTCTCTTTCTCTCTCTCACTCTCTCTCTCTCACTCTCACTCTCACTCTCACTCTCTCTCCCTTTCTCAGAGTCCCCCTAAAAGCGGTGAGGCAGTAGTGGAGGGCAGTAAAGACCCTCCACCATCTGCTCCAGTCTCTGAGCCAGCTAGCTCCTCACAGGAAAACACCCCAGAAAAGGGTACCATGACTGCTTCTGCTACTACTACTACTACTACTACTACTACTACTACTACTACTGCACACACATACATACACACACAAACACACACTGTTTCTGCCTGAAAACGAATAGAGCTGCAGTAGGAATTGGCTGTAAGTCAGCAGTTGTCATGATTAGTCATCAGTTAAAACAGACCTCAAACACAACCCAAGTGTTGTGGTTGTCTGTGTGTCAAATGTTTGTTGTTTTTGTCCATGTTCCAGACACTGGCGCCGGCGGCAGCGGAGCAGAGTCGTTGGAGCAGTCTGCTGCTGCCTACACCAAAGCCACGGCCAAAAGGTGCCTGCTGGAGAAGGTGGAGGTTCGGACCGGGGAGGAGTCGGAGAGCAACGTGCTGCAGGTGGGCCACACTGCTGACCTCTGGGGGTCACAGGATACACAGGATGGTGCAGCCTGCAGTGATGGGTTGTGTCAACGTAACGGTGTGCAAATCCTGTGTGACTTTTGGAATGAAATATTCAGGCAACCTACCTAAACTATGACAGTTGCTAGCTATTTAGGGTGCTGTGCTGAGCTGAGCCTGTCAGAGGCCAGTCAACAATCAAGCCTATTTAACATTACACAACACAATGCAGGAAACAACAACAATACACTGTTGGTTGGTGGCAGCAGAGACTTTCTAATGAGGAGACACAGCACTCAAAAAATCCTCCATAGAAATGCATGAGGTTAGTTTTCTAACGCCAATATGGCAGTTGTCTACACATATCCAGCCCTTTCCGCGGCAAAAAAGTCGACATGTACATTGTGCCAATCATGTGGTGTGCTGTGAATACATCGTGCCAATCATGAGTTGTGGTCTCACCGATGGAGCAAGTTTGGTGTTGTGAAACCTTGCGCACGTGCATTTCTGCTGAAATAGATGCCCGATAAATGCCCAAAAAGCGTTACAATATGGCCACTGAGTAGTGGGACTTGCCTAAAAGGTCTTTGGTGGCAGTTGCAAACGTGCTGCATGTTGTACCCAAGATCAGTAACCGCCCTCCTTCACAGTACCACATGCACTGCCAGTATCACCAACAGAGCAGCTTTTGTGAACATTTCACTTGGCTTATCAAGCAGGAACATTCCATCATCAGGGTTTCATTGGATTTGGCCCACGACACCTTCCGAAGGCTCAATAGCAGTGTCTGGCGTCCCAGACCCACTCCCATCTGGCCAATTCTTTGGCCATTCCTCTTTGTTGCCATGGCTATTTATGATCCAGTCAGCAACATAATCAGGTAAAATGCCAGCCCCTGATGCCAGCACCAACAACTACCACTTCAGAAACACCATGACCAAGATTTCAAAATCTCAGTGTCAGTTCAGGTAACAACAACATGACCCCAAGTAGTTTGTGAACGCCATAGCCATTGGCTTGACGTTTCAGCAGCCTCAGATAGCTCTTTTATAGCTCCTTTCAGTGACCATCCTCGAAAACCAAAACCTAACAAAAGTGTTGTGGCTGACTTTGCTACAGAGCCTCTAACACCTATCTTCTCTGGTCTTGTGTGTGCTTGCCAGCCACAAACAATAAGCAATATTAATGTTTAGAAAATTACAAAAACCTGATGCTGTGTTGTTTTGGGAATGTTAGAAGCATTTGAAAAAATAGATGTCCTTTCTTTTTTTTCTGTCAGTAGCCAAAGACGCTGCTGTCAGCAGCACACATTTTTAGTAGCACTGAGAATGCATCTTTTTTTTTTAAACAAGATTTTGTTTATGTTTTGTTTCCTTAGATACAGGGCAAGCTTTTTGTGTTTGACAAGACGGCCCAGTCCTGGATAGAGAGAGGACGAGGACTACTCCGACTGAATGACATGGCGTCAACAGATGATGGAACACTGCAGTCAAGATTGGGTAATAAACATGATTTATATTTAGTTTGTCTCGGTTAAAATTAGACACTTTCTCTTATTATTCTCTACAAGGAGCCTTAACATGTGGTCTTATGGCCCTGTTCAACGAGCCTCAAATATCTGCTTCTTTTTCCAAAATGACTTGCTGCAAAATAACTGGAAGATGTCTAGATCGTAGTTAAGGTAAGCTGATGTGTTGTGGTCTGTGTGTGCTGTGCAGTGATGAGAACCCAGGGCAGTTTACGGCTGATCCTCAACACCAAGCTGTGGCCTCAGATGCAGGTGGACAAGGCCAGTGAGAAGAGCATCCGCATCACGGCCATGGACACTGAGGACCAGGGGGTCAAGGTCTTTCTCATATCGGTAAGATTCATGACTCCTCAAAAAGAGACTGGTTGTGGTCAAAGATTTGATTGGTGAGAATATTTTTGAAGAGCTAGTTTCTAGTCAGTTTTTATGCACCATATATTTGTTCTAACCTCTGGTGGTCCGAGGCTTGCTGTAAAGCCAGAGCTGAGTAGTTGTTGAGTCGGGTTGAGTCGGGTTGTCTTTGTCAGTAAGGGTTCATGGCCCGTGTGGTGTCTCTCCAGGCCAGCTCTAAGGACACCGGGCAGTTGTTTGCAGCTCTCCACCACCGCATCCTGGCGCTCCGCAGCCGCGCGGACCAGGAGCCCGAGGTCAAGGTGCCGCTGCCAGAGATCACGCACTCCCATGAGGAGGACAGCGACGAGGAGAACCAGCACACCTCCAGCTCGGGCATGGCTGCCACCCCTGCGTCCGCGTCCACGCCTGCGCCTTCCAGTGGTACGTGCCTGTCATGTCATGTCATGTCATGTCATGTCAAAAGGACCCAGGTTGGATTGCAGCCTGCTGTCATGTTCCATTCCCACCCTGCCTCTCTCCCACTCGCCTCCTGTCTCTCTCCACTGTCCTATACGATATGGACCCTTTCAACAATAAAAACAAAAACAATGCTTGAACATTCTATTTGGTTCCCAATCTACTTCCTTTGCATTGACATAACATATGGAATGTTAAAAAGGAAGCCTTGTGGGGCCAACTGTGATGCTGATAATGGAACTCTCTGTAAAGGGACAAAAAACTGAATATTTAAAATGATGCAATGTGGGATTGCCTGATGATAAAGCATTAAAAGACACCGCTGAAATGGTCAAGTTTGTGTTGGTTCTGATAACAGCTGGAGGCTTTCTGATTTCAGCTAGTGCGCTCATGCGCTGCAATGTTTGTAAACATGGAAAGGAGTCTGTAGACAACACGTTTGACAGTTTATTGGATTGTCTTTTGTCTTACTTATCTGTGATCATGTTTGTGCCTTGCTTGTCTGTTGATTATTGAATTATAGCCAGGGAACTACTGTTATGTGAAAATTGTTTAACTTAATTTATTTAATTAAAAATTGTTTAACTTAATTAAATTAAGTTGACTTTTGGCTTTTTATGTGATTTTCTATTCGTGTTATTAGAACTAGTTGGCTGTTTATCTAGATCCTGATTTGATTGTGTTTGGTTGGTTGTTGTCAAGAGTCTGACTGGTTGCTTGTAGTTTGGAATATGATTGGCTCCGTGGGTTCAGTATTCAGATTTAATAGATTAGCCTTTGACTGATTATGTTGTCAGATGCCATAATTCATATTGAAAACTGACTTGCCGTTTCCACAGATTTCACAGTACTCCTGTTCAGTTAGAGTTACTCTACAATTTTAACTAGTTCCAATGTTTAGCTTGATGTACATAATTATGCATTATGCACAGTAACTAAATAAGGGGAGAATCTTTTGGACCGAGCCAGTGCTTGCTGCTTAGACAGAAATGGCTAATGATGCTGAGATTCCCTGCTCTCCTCTGGCCTTGGGCGAGGAGCAGTCTGGAGGATGCTGGTGGTGTTCTGATTTCCCGCTCTTTGTCTCTGCTCAACAGGTGAGGCTGAAGAAGGAGAAACTCAGTCTACAGAGAGCACATAACCTCAGCTCCTCTCCTGTCCACCCACCTCTCTCTCTCTCTCTCTCTCCTCTTCCCCCCCCTGTCTATATCTCTCTCTCTCCCCTGTCTATCTCTTTCTCTCTCTCTCTCTCTCTCTCTCTCCCCCCCTGTCTATCTCTTTCTCTCTCTCTCTCCCCCCTCTCTTTATCTATCCCCTCCTCTCATCTTCCACACCCCCCCTCCCTTCCTTTCTCTTTCTGCGGAGCGAAGCAGACTACCCCATTGCCTCAGATGCAGCTCTGTCCTCCTGCAGACGGCTAGCTCCAGGCTGGATACTATGCAGGCGTTTTCTCCTGCTCCACATCTGTACAGTAGATCTCCACTCATTGGAGGGACAAGGGCCTGTGGAACTGCAGCACCTCTCGCTATGGCTTGCCGAAGCCTCATCATATTGATGAGCGGATGGGCGTCGGAATGGAAGGATCTGTAAAGGTTTGGTGGGGGGGTGACTGAGGATTTATTTGCTTGTGGTTCACATGTACAGATTTCACAGTGGTTCAGATGTACAGTTTGGACAGTATGCATTTGATCTGTCTATCCACTAACTGAAAACAAAACACAGCAGTAGTAGTAGTAGTAGTCCTGAAGGCCTTGAATTGTTTTGAGAGGAAGGGGATCGGCCGGCTCTCAGATCATCATTTTTAAACGTCATTTCACATTTCTTTTTTTCATGGGAGTAATAGCTGAAATGCCTCTTTATCTTTTATAAAGACAACCTTTTTCTAGCTGTTCTCAGTCTGTTAAGAGATTATCTGCCCTCTGACACTTTGGACACTTTCCGTTCTTTTTCGTTTTATTTCAAAGTCCTGTTTGGTCCACACACACACACTCAAATGACCCCTTGGTTTCTTGGTTGCTTAGTACACCACTAAATGATTCTTTTTCACATCATAGTAATGCAGTACCCCCCTCAGCATTCAGAGCTGTTCTGGAGATGTCAATATGGACAAGCAAACAGGTTTGAAATGAGAAATGGTAGTTCCTACTACTACTGCAGCCCATGGATGAATGCCTCACCCCACCTACCCCATCCCCGTCCCTCTTTAACTGTGTTTACAGTAGAAACATATCTCATATCTGCAACCTATACTGCCATTACTTGCTTGTTTGAGAGAGGTGGCATTATTACACACAGAACAGGCTAATTCAGTGTTCACAAATACAATGGTGTTTGTTCAGTACTTCTTAAAAGAGAGATAGATTAATAAAAGTTGATCTTATTTCCTTCAGTGAAGCGTAGCTACCCTTTTTTTAAATATTTCTTTCCTCAGAGCAGTGAGATGAATACTCTTTAAATCCTTGTATTATATTGTACTCCTCATCTTGTACTACAAAAAAAGCCTTTGATGTGAAAAATATGTATTTTAACTACAAAACCAGTACTAAGAAAAAGACAAAAAAAATTACTTGTAGGAGTATTATCGGGTTTAAGAAGATGTTGAGATCTATATGTATATTACTGAGCAAGCAGCCTTGAGGTGTTGTAAAGATAATCTTCTTTATTTTGTACTCTTTCTGGGCAAACTATAGATTTGTCACTGTTTATACGTGTGAACGTGTTAGTTGTCTTCTTTCTTTCTTTTTTTTTGTCTAACACATTCTCTACATTCTGCTCGGCAGCAGAGACACAGGACCGTTCCTTTGGGCACAGGGCTCAGATATGAATGTAAGGCATTCGTCTTTGTTAAAGGGCCGGAATTCTTCAGCACTTTTCTCTATTTCTCTCTTTTTTTCCCTCTCCCCTCTCTCTCTCTCTCTCTCTCTCTCTCTCTCTCCCATCAATATGAATATGACTATTTAAATACGTTAGCAGGGGTTGTACATTGATCAAAATGTCTTATTTAGGTCAATGTGAAGTGGTAGATTTCCATCTACAGTACAAATGTTTACACTCTGGCTTTTTAAAAAAAATGTTGTTATTTAGGAGATTGCCCGCACAAGCGCTACTTGCTTCATTGTTTGTGTTCCATTTGTTTCCATTTTGTTTTCTGTTGCCTGCCATTTTGGTTGGGTCCTGGTTCCGGTCATACTAAATAATACAAGTATGTATTGTGAGGGCCCCTGAATTGCCTAAACATCTATGGTAAAATGATTACAAAAAATGTTGAAAGCAATACACATTTGCTAAGGTCCTGCAATATGGGTCCGCAGGCCATTGGTTAAAGGAACAGTTACAATCATGATGTGTATGTGCACCGCAGTTCAGCCTCTAAATTCTGAAGTAGGTGTCCTGGCATCAACCCTCAGATCTGATTTTGTAAAATACATATTACATTTTAATCAGGATATTGAAGTGTGATCTGTTTGAATTAGAAGGTGAAGGCCTTTTAGTAATAATTACAGCAGACCTAAAATATACGGAACAGCTGTGATTTACTTTCAGGATATTTTTGATCATTTGTATAGAGGAGCGAAGCTGCAATGTCCTAACCAATCACTTAGCACAGAGAAGTCAAGCGAGAGGTCACATTCTTGGCATGTTCCCTCTCAAAACAGTTGTTTTGCCCAGGCCCAATTCCTCTCCTCCAATTAGTACATTTTGTGCAGATGGGTAAAAATGATTAGCAAATGATTGATCCATGCAAAGACACATGTAGATAGTCCATTACCCATCTTGCTTACCATCAAGCAACATTTTTTCTTTGTTATCGTAGCACAGTGTAGATGGATGTAAAAGCAGGTTAATCTGTGTGGCATTTTTTACCTGTTACGCTCTCAATTTAGACATGCGTGCAGTCACGATGGAAATGGGCCGAGAACAAAATGCTCTTTAACATTCATATCTTAACCACGTGTACCATACATGTTTCTGGAACCACACACTACATATTCACTTGTGAACAACGCACTCTCATCAGGTGCTTCACTGCGTCATTGAGAGCACTGTGGTCTCTTTGTAAACATCAGGTAGCTCTGCCCTACCACACTAAGGGTTCCTCTTTAGTGGAAACGTGATTCAGCCCAACCCAAAGCCCAGTACTGTAAAATCTTTTGGAGCATCGAGCGAGTGAGCTCCTGCTCCTAAACCGCTTTGCACAGGCATGAGACCTCAAATGAACCTGCACCCCTTTTGAGTGGTTTGGTTTCTATGAGTAGGAAAATCCTTTTCTTTTTGCTCAGTTGTTTACCTTTGCCCTTCTTCCCTCTGTTGGTTGTCAGTGGCTTTAAGTGGTTAGTGCATCGTTGTTCTATAATTTCTCCCCTTTCCTTGAAGAAGCACCTAGACCTGTTTTTGTGCTGGTCAGTCAGTTTGCCTTTGATAGGGTATAGGAATGGATTGTTGTTTTTTTTTTTTTAACCTGTGAACAGATTATTGTTTATTCATACTGATATGAGTCAAAAGAGCTTCAACCAAGAGCTAAGGAGTTGGGAGATTTCAAACTACAGGATCTAAGGGCCTCTGAAAGCTAGGGAGTGGTCGACTTGCCCTGCCAACAAACGACCTCTCTGTCGCGCCACTAATTTCGATTGGGCCGTGCAGTCAACCTCTTTGTGGGGAAATGCCTCTTCTGACCATTCAAAAAAATAAAATCTGTGTACAGTGTGTCTTTGCTTTGAGCTTCAGCAATAAAAGTAAAACAAAAAATAAAACAATAATAAAAAAAGTTCAAAGCAGCTAACTGCTGAAACATGTCGTTATGTAAAAGTTTATGTACAATTGTCATATCAAATGTATTTGAGAATTACATTAAAATTTTTAACAGTAACATTTTGCCTTTGCCTTTTGTTTTGCTTTCTGAAATGAAATTCTTCCTCCTGCTTTAAGCTGCTCAATCTAGTAAAATGTGTCATAGAGGCCACCAGATGGCACCCTTGGGCTAGTAGCAGATGCAAGTGAGGTAAGCAGTATGTTCCCAGATGAGCTGTGAAGGCTTTTCAGAACAAATTTGAAGTAGAGTTCAAAGTACATGTTTTCCAGATCTCTCAAGAAATACTTTGATTTGTGACATTCGTTTTCATATAGTTAGGCGACGGTAGAGAAAAGGCACTTGGCTAATGTCAGTCAATATGCCCTCGTGTTCCAAAACTGTCATCGGAATTATTTAATCATCTGTCATTAGGCTTTTAAATGCCTATGCTTTGGTCAGAAACAAGTGGTCTACAGTTTACTTCTGTAAACCATCTCAGCATCTTTAGGCAAGTTGGTAAATGACTGCTATTTTGTTTTGCAGAGGCAATGACAGAAAATGTGTTATTGAAAATATAAGGTAAATCTTTTCTAAAATAGGTTGACCAACAATCATTTAAACTCAAGATGGAGCTGGTGTTTTAGTTGTTTGTTGTATTTTACTGTAGCCTACTCTGAGGCAATCTCATATTTTTATATACCTGCTTAGAAGATTTGAAGACATTTGTCACCTTTGTTGCACTCATAGCGAGAGGAAACGAAGTTCAATGTGGAAAACTGCCTCCAGATTCAAAAGATTTCAAATTTCACCTAGCAAATTTAGACTGACAGCAAAGTTTATCTTTTTTCAATCTAGGCTATTTTTTCTCGAGTTTTTCCACCATTGATTTTGTTTATTTACATAATCATGAAATGTGGCGATACGAGAAAAACCTGATTGAGATGTCAAGGTAAAGGGTTTTCTGTCGGCAAAGACTTTTCATGTGAAAGACAAGCTTTCCAGCAATAACTGACTTGAAGGTTTTGAAAAGTACCAGGAGTCCAGGACATCTACAGTTCCTCTGCAGTCAATAACACCATATGTTTAGAATGTGCTTTTACCCCTCCACAACTCTGGAGGTCTGCCCTTAATAGAATCATTGTATCCCAACAGAACCTTGTAATAGTACTTGGGTCGCTTGCACAGAATATTTTTTGTATGAATTACTGTATATGGTCCTGTTCAGATAAATCCTTTTTAACCCCAAAGATGGTGAAACACATTCTGCCAACGAATAGCTCTTTACCTTGCTTCCATTTAGAACCTTCAGTAGCCAGGTACAACAAAGCTGCCATGCTGCGATTAAAGGTATTTATTGATGTTTAAAGCTCCTCAGGCACCAGTATGACGACAGATGAGTCCTGAGTTGACACTTGTAATTGCGAGATAAATCAGTGTATGTGACTGCATTGTGTATCCCAGAATAATAGACATTAGCCATGAGGATGGTGCATAAAAGTACACCAGGATGTGGAAAAAAAGGTTTTGGCCAGTGTTCAACTCTTAAATGGTTTCTCAGAATTTTTCTGAAAAGCTTGTCTTGTCCAATTTGGCCAAAGTGAGGCATAGGCTACTGTAAATGCAGGATCTCAAGATGTCTTCCACATGTGGTCTTCTCAGCACTCATCTACCTGATTCGAGTAGAATCATAATAACGTAATGATTCAATCTTACTTTTTGCTCTTTAACTTGCATTGTATTCAATGAAATCATCTCTCAGTATTAAGTAGGTCACTGGCATCTGACCAGGACTTCTCTTGCCTGAATGACCTTCTAAGGTGATGTGAAAGATGAGTGGATCTGATAGATAGATAGATAGATAGATACTTTATTCATCCCGAGGGAAATTGTAAATCGGATCTGCTGAGGTCTAAATCTCTATCACTGAGTTCACAGTTACGGTAATATAAACTTTAGCTCCACTAGTGTTCAGCTCAGTGACTATAATATTTTGTTAATTTCTCTCTCCTATCCCCCTCAACCACCCCGATTTAGGGTGTCACAAATATGCCAACAGAAGGCAAGTGTCCCACAGCACCACATCTAGGATGCATCTGATGTTTACGTCAAAGAGGTTTGGCCCCTTGCTTTGTGCATATGAAAACACTTATTTATTCATGCCTTCATGTTTAAACATCCAGGCCCTGGGAGAGTGCAGCGGCCCTTCCTGACAGGTGGGACACGGCTGGCCGCTGAAGCCTGAACGCGGGCACCGGAGGTGGACAGCTCCTCATGGACAAACGGACAGACACGGACACACACACATGGTCAGGGGGTTGAGGGATGGATGTTGTGGAGCGAGGAGTCTCCTGACAGCACCTCTTTAAAATGCCAGTCTAAACAGAAGGATACTGTGGTGTGGTGCGCCTCTTCTCTCGCCCACAGGGCCAGAGGTGATGGAGGTGCTTGTCAATGGCTGAATGTGCTTGGACAAAAATAGCTTTGTGTGTGTGTGTGTGTGTATGAGTGTTAGTGTAGTGTGGAGATTCTGTCTTGGAGTATGTGTGTGTGTGTGTGTGTGTGTGTGTATGAGTGTTAGTGTGTGGAGATTATATCGTGGAGTATGTGTGTGTGTGTATGTATATATGTGTGTGAGCGAGAGAGAATAAGTGTGGGTTTCATTTGAGCTGAGAGACACTCTGTCCAGCGGATTATCCCAAAATGATATTTTGGACCTCATTCAAATGTTTATACCTTTTGATGGCTGTGCCTAGACCGATATACACAGTGGTTCTTATGACTAAGAAAGATAACAAATAAACGGACAGGGGAGGGTTGTATCCCCAGCCAGGGCTTTCGTTTTGTGTTGTCTTATGTAAGCAAACCAAGGAAGGAACAAGAATAGCGGACTCTCGTGCGTCCCTGTAATGATGGCCATATTTATCTCTTCCATAATTTTGTTTTTGTTGTAACCATGGCCGCATGGAGCAACGCTAGATGCTGCTCAGACCAGATCTCACTCATGCCTCACAGAGAGTAATTTTCCAGGTTTTTACTTTCAGGAAGGAGAGAAAGCCATGTATCAGTTTTGTATGACTGTTCATGTCTAGTAGTGACCATAAATGTCTACAGTCACTGCTATTTTTAAGTGCTAAAGCTTAGAACTTTATGTGACAAGGTATGAATTATATTTGAAAGGGCAGAACGTGTTCCATTGGATATACTGTAAACATTTTGTGTGTTCATGGAGTTGCTTTCTTAATTGTATGTTTCTATCGAGTCACTTGACATTTTCAGCATAATGTATATTAAATATAATCAGCAATCCTAAGTTATGTAAAGCAGGCCTTGATTTAGAGGGGTTTTTTTTTACCCTAATGACTTCATTACATTGTATGATTTGGGGACTGATAGCCTGTGCAGTTTCAACTAATTGGTCTGAACTCCAAGATCAGTTTATGGTCTTATTGAGAGCATATTTGTTTCTGCTATTTGTCTTATCCGAAGTTCTTTGTCCCAATAAATATCCTGTTTGTTCATTTCTGTTGACTAGCATAACATGTTACATTCACACTGCTGTTTTGAAAGGTGTGATCAATCCTCTGAAGATTTGGGACCTTTCCAAGGAAGCAAAAGTACAAACCACCTAGATGTTGATTAATGGCAGATTATCAGTGTCTCAACAGCATGTTAATCTTATTGGTCATATTAGGCTACCAGAAGAGATGAGATGACTGTTTGAACCACATTAGTCCAGTTATGACAAAATGTTTTTAACATAGACCATGAGATGTGATAGTATATTTTTACTACTATATTTCTCTTAAAGGAGAATTCCGGTGTGATATTGACCTAAAGTGTATTGAAACATGATACCGAGTGTGAATGTATGTCTCATAGCCCATCTCGGCTTGTCCCCTGCACTCCAAAAATCTGGCTTAGTTAGCCGATGCTACCAACAGCTTTTTCAATAGTGGTGCTTCGCATCGGGCTAGCCATGCAAATAAATCACTGTTTTACACCCATTTACGAGGCTCAATGTATCTCCACACTTCATTGGTAGACTTCCGAGGGCCCTGACATTTAAAACGAGACATTGAGAACTTTGAAAAAGCACTGGTAGTTTACTTACAAGACGATTTATACAGACAGTATCTTCACGAAAGTTTAGCGTTTGCAGCCATCTTGAATTTAGTCCGCGATAAGTCGAGCAACAAGTAAGAATGAACAGGTATGATAAGGGATCAGATTCCATAAATAATTCAGTGGAAATGCATGGATTCCAGTTTCTTCCAGTAGCAGCAACTGGAATCCATGCATGTCCTTCAGAGGCCTGACCCCTCACTGTGTCTACAAACATTAACATTTCACACCTGGTGATAAGCAAAAGGCCTCTAGACAGGCTTTCATTGAATTCTAATCCTTCAAAGATCAACAATGGATACGCTGCATACAGACCAAAGACACACACAGGGTAAACATGGGTACAAAATCAAAAATGACCATAAGAACTACACAGTATGTACATTTACAGAAATGAGGCTGATCCACAACACTTTCAAATACATATCTCATAGTTTAGCATGCTCTTCATCAGAATACACCCTCTGTCGGTGTAACTTGTTGTCTGTTACATGGAGATAAAATAACGTTACAATATATGTTTATTTTTACTCTATGAAGGTCATGCAGATTTAATGGGTATGGAAACCACGTACTGATGGAGAGTTTGGTCTTGATGGCTGATGTTTCCTAATGAGAGAAAAATTCAGTTAAAATTAGTTGAAATTGGCCCCAGCCGTGGCGCAACTGGCTGGGGCGACTGCACCGTACACCGGCGACCCGGGTTTGATTCCCGCCCCGTGGTCCTTTCCGGATCCCACCCCGATTCTCTCTCCCACTCGCTTCCTGTCATTCTCCACTGTCCTGTCTGATTAAAGGCATAAAAGGCCAAAAAATATACTTAAAATGAGTTGAAATTACTTTTAAATGAACCCATTTAGTTCTCCTCACACTGCATTCATTTGGTTGTACAATTGGTGCTTATGACGCACCAAAGGTTGTTTTTTTTTTCTACTTGAAATGCACAGTAGCTATTGTAATGTCAACAATGAGGTGATGGGGTAGGAGATCAGGATTTGGAGGGTAAGCTTCAGCCAGTTCGAATCCCAGCTGGCTGCCACCATCTTTATAAAAATTCTCATTTCTGGCACCTTTTTCACAAACACGCCTAAGGTGCCACATTTCCAATTGACCCCTTCAATGTTTGTAATCCATCCAGAGCCTAGGATGGTGATGTGTGCATAGCATGCGTCAGAAAAATGGCGCAGCTAATAGGCCGGTATGTTGAGCTGTCAAGGAATGCACTGTCATTGTTACCCAAGAGCTGCAAACCATACTTTAATAAATTAGTCTTAGCTAATGGTAATTGTCTGCCTGATCATGAACTGATAACAGAATGGGTAGACGACAACAGAGTGTATACATGCAAATAAGTAGAACAAGTAAGCATTTTTCTTGACGTTTCCTTGACGTTTCAGTCAATTCACACACACAAACAATTCAATAGGATGGAAAGCTTTCTGACCCCAACATGCGCACACCTTTTCTGTGACGTGGACCATGAAGGGGTCTATAGACTTCTGAAGTTCGCCTACAAAAAAGCTGCCATCTTTGCCCATATAAGGAGATCTTGCGAATCTTGCGATTTTGCCTGGGGAAATAACATGGGGATTGTGAATTTTTTAATTTTTACCACACTAAACTCTCACTGGGATGAAGAAGTCTAAAATGCAGACATTTTGCTCAACACACTTTTGTCCTCTGCCTTGTAGTGGGTACTGTGATCTTTGGTATGTTAAGATGGCGAACTTTGATTTTTGCCACCCCAGAGCTAACTTGCAGTGCAACTTTTCATATGTAGTTAGCTTCCCGGCCTCCGGATCTCCTTATATGGGCAAAGATGCCAGCGTTGGGTACTTTTTCTAGGCGAACTTCAGAGGTCTATGGCCACAAATTATTTCAACTGTGTGGATTGGCTGATCCTTCCAGCAGGAAACTGCCAACGCAACCACCAATACGCAATGACGCCATAGGCTGCAGCTCATATCTCTATTTGCTTCCTCTATTCTTTGCTCCTACAGCTCCTGCCCCAGAAATTCCTCAAAACTTGACGTCATCAAGAATGTTTCATTTGGAGAGAGGATCTTTAAGCACCATATGAGATATGGCACAGGAAGTGCGTCATATAGCGAAAAGTCACATACTCCGCCAATCAGTAGCATCACCATACCAGAAATGACAGCTGCGGGGGCGCTGTGGCACAACAGGCTACAGTGCCTGTACCATATTCGAGTCCAAGTGCCCACAGGGACCCAGGTTCGAGTCCGACCCAGGTCATTTACCGATCCCACCCCGTATGTCCCTTCCATTCACCACCTGTCAGCCCCAAAAATGTACCTAAAAAAAAGTGACAGCTGCAAGCAGGCCTACTTCACCTTATGATAGCTTATAGCCTATTTTATTTAAGTGTTTATGAAGCCAAGGAACACTGAGCCCAGCAAAACGCCATTTTGAAAACGATGGTTGTGGTGAATTTCAAACTTTTTTGACTGAAGCAGCTAGTCAGGCAATGGGCCATAGAAATGAACAAAAGTGGTACTTTCTCCCTCTCTCTGGTTCTAATTAATACCTCCATGTGATAGGGTGACACACAATGGCAGAGGTGATTCACATTTCCATCTCCTACAGGGCAGACTCTGACTGCCTGACTCACCCATGCTGGCCCAGTCATGTTTATGCCTCATGGAACGCTTCAATGCAGAGGAAGTCGACCCAAACATGTGAGCATTGCCATGATTGATCGTGTTTGTGTTTCTATGAAAACACGATACATGTGCCTCACAGACAGATTTGCATTTGTGGCTTTCTTTGATCTTTATGGAGCGTGTGAGACTGTTTGTGAGCTGACAGCACTGAAGTCACTCACACATGCTACATGGCAAATGTCAAACAACACCTTTCTTAGGTGAATACAGCTTGTGATTGCTGAACTGTATGGACCCTTTCAAGAGAGTTCCATTCTCAGCATCATAGTTGGCCCCACAAGACTTCCGTTTTAACATTCCATATGTTATCTTAATGCAGAGGAAGTAGATTTGGGCCCAAATAGAACGTTCAAGCATTGTTTTTGTTTTTATTGTTGAAAGGGTCTATAACCAGCATGGAAATTATGCAGAGATTTTCTTCACATTCGTCAGAATTTTCTAAACAAACCTCAGTCATTGCACAGGAAATGAGCCAGACCACCATCAGTTCCACAGGTGGAAATAAAGGGGAGTGTAGTCCTAAACCACTCTAGAGCAAACAGACAAATTACAGGAAAGGCTTTGGTTGTGTTTTTTGGGAGAATTAGGGGAGACTAACCAGGCCCCTGAAAATCAGAGGAGCGAAGCGGTGCCGGCTCTTGCAACAGGAGATGGATGCTTTAACCACCAGTAACACCAGCAGGCCGCTGTGCCTCACTCTCTGGTATCCTCTATTG